>NC_057391.1:90187989-90301098 GCF_019320065.1 Cervus canadensis | reverse complement strand
GGCCTGGTGCACTGGGAAGACCCAGAGGAATCGGGTGGAGAGGGAGATGGGAGGGGGGGATCGGGATGGGGAATAAGTGTAAATCTATGGCTGATTCATATCAATGTATGACAAAACCCACTGAAATGTTGTGAAGTAATTAGCCTCCAACTAATAAAAAAATTAAAAAAAAAAAAAAAGAAAAAATAGCTGTGAAAGAAGAGAAGCAAAAGGCAAAGGAGAAAAGGGACTGTATACCCATTTGAATGCAGAGTTCCAAAGAATAACAAGGAGAGATAAGAAAGCCTTCCACAGTAATCAATGCAAAGAAACAGAGAACAACAACAGAATGGGAAAGACTAGAGATCTCTTCAAGAAAATTAGAGATACCAAGGGAACATTCCAGGCAAAGATGGGCACAATAGAGGACAGAAGTTGCATGGGCCTAACAGAAACAGAAGATATAAAGAAGAGGTGGCAAGAATACACAGAAGAACTATACAAAAAAAGATCTTCATGACCCAGATAATCATGATGGTGTGATCACTCACCTGGAGTCAGACATCCTGGAATGTGAAGTCAAGTGGGCCTTAGGAAGCATCACTAGGAACAAAGCTAGTGGGAGTGATGGAATTTCAGTTAAGCTGTTTCAAATCCTAAAAGATGATGCTGTGAAAGTTCTATACTCAATATGCCAGCAGATTTGGAAAATTCAGCAGTGGCCACAGGACTGGAAAAGGTCCGTTGTCATTCCAGTTCCAAAGACAGGCAATGCCAAACAATGTTCAAACTACTGCACAATGCACTCGTCTCACACGCTAGCAAAGTAATGCTCAAAATTCTCCAAGCCAGGCTTCAACAGTATGTGAACCATGAACTTCCAAATGTTCAAGCTGGTTTTAGAGAAGGCAGAGGAACCAGAGATCAAATTGTCAACATCCGTTGGCTCATCAAAAACAAGAGAGTTCGAGAAAAACATCTACTTCTTGTTTATTGACTATGCCAAAGCCTTTGACTGTGTGGATCACCACAAACTGCAGAAAATTCTGCAGAGATAGGATACCAAGCCACCTGATCTGTCTTGTGAGAAATCTCTATGAAGGTCAGGAAGCAACAGTTAGAACTGGACATGGAACAGACTGGTTCCAAATAGGGAAAAGAGTATGTCAAGGCTGTATATTGTCACCATGTTTATTTAACTTCTATGCAGAGAACACCATGAGAAATGCTGGGATGGATGGAGCACAAGTTGGAATCAAGACTGCTGGGAGAAACATCAATAACCTCAGATATGCAGAATGACACCACCCTTAGGACAAAAAGCCAGGAAGAACTAAAGAGCCTCTTGATGAAAGTGAAAGAAGAGAGTGAAAATGTTGACTTAAAACTCAACATCCAGAAAACTAAGATCATGGCATCTGGTCCCAACACTTCATGGCAAATAGATGGGGAAACAATGGAAACAGTGAGAGACTTTATTATTTTTTTGAGGGGGGGGGGGCTCCAAAATCACAGCAGATGGTGACTGCAACCATGAAATTAAAAGACACTTGCTCCTTGGGAGAAGTTATGACCAACCTAGACAGCTTATTAAAAAGCAGAGACATTACTTCCCCACAAAGGTCCATCTAGTCAAAGCTATGATTTTTCCTCATATATGGATGTCAAATTTGGACTATAAAGAAAGCTGAGCACCGAAGAATTTATGCTTTTGAACTGTGGTGTTAGAGAAGAGTTTTGAGAGTCCGTTGGACTGCAAGGAGAGCCAACCAGTCCATCCTGAAGGAGATCAGTCCTGGGTGTTCATTGCAAGGACTGATGCTGAAGCTGAAACTCTAATACTTTGGCCATCTGATTCGAAGAACTGACTCATTGGAAAAGACCCTGATGCTGGGAAAGATTGAAGGCAGGAAGAGAAGGGGATGACAGAGGATGAGATGGTTGGATGGCATCACCAATTCAATGGACATGAGTTTGAGTAAACTCTGTGAGTTGGTAATGGACAGGGAGGCCTGGTGTGCTGCAGTCCATGTGGTCGCAAAGGGTCAGACATGATTGAGTGACTGAACTGAACAGAGAGTTTGTGATCTGATCACCTTGGAACCAGTGGTTGGTGATGCCCACTGGGTGCATGAGTGCATGCTAAGTTGCTTCAGTTGTGTCAGACTCTTTCTGACCCAATGGACTGTAGCCCACCAGGCTCCTCTATCCATGGGAATTCTCCAGGCAAAAATACCTGTGTTATGTTAGCTTCCCCTTAATCTGGATCTGACTTTTGATTAAACTGATCCAGTTAGAAGTCCATTTCATTGCCTTCTGGGCTTCCCTGGTGGCTTAAGTGGTAAAGAATTTGCCTGCGATATCGGAGACCTGGGTTCCATCCCTGAGTTGGGAAGATCCCCTGGAGAGGGGAATGGCAACCCACTCCAGTATTCTTGCCTGGAAAATCCCATGGACCGAGGAGCCTGGTGGGCTACAATTCATGTGGTCACAGAGTCGGACACGACTGAGTGACTATCATCATTGTGTTCTAATCACGAACTTTTTTGGATACAGCTTCAGGCACACAGTGGGCACTCAATAAAAGTTTATTGAAAGACCAGGCCACAGATGGGTATTGTACTCTGAAAATTAAAATTTTCAAGTTGTTAAAGGTTGGCAGTTCACCAAAATCTGTGTCTAGTTCTCCAACAGAACTATGCTTTGTATGGCAAACTTCCGGTGTAAATGTAGGTTTGTCACTTTAGTTTTTAGTCATGTTTTGTCTATAAAACCTTTCCTGTGATTCAAGAAAGTCTTAATTTCTCACACTGAAGGCAGGCTCCACCACAGAATGAAGAATAAAATGTGAGACTCTAGAATTGAATAGAGATAAACTAAGGAGCCCTAATGGCAGAAGGAAAAGCTTCTAATATTATTCAACGTTCAATGTGAGAACAGAAATACTTTCACATATAACACATCTATCTCATTTATTTTGGCCTTTCTAATAAAATATAAATAATAACATTTTATCCCTACTTTTACAGAAGCAGAAATGAGGCTCAAAGAAGTCAAAACTTTCAGGTTATAAAAAGAAGTGGTTGACCTATGTCTTCTAGTCTAAATTCTCCATTGTTTCCACTTGACAATTCTCTTATTTCTAGTTGGTCAAAGACTAGTCCTCCAATCTCCCCATGCTTTGTTGATAACAGCTTTTCATTGTGTTGATTTAGTCATTTTTCTTAATGGTAACACACACATTTATATAATATTCAAATCTATACACTCAGCCATGGAAAGTTTTATCTCATCAAAATCACTTACATCTTTTTCTAATTGGAGTATGATTGTATTGCAATGCTGTGTTAGTTTCTGCCGTACAACACCATGAATCAGCTATGCGTATACGTGTATCCCCTCCCTCCCGAGCCTCCCTCCCACCCCCAACCCCAGCCCTCTATGTCATCACAGAGCACCTAGGTGAGCTCCCCACGCTATGCAGCAAATTTCCACTGGCTGTTTTACACATGCATGAATGCATGTAAAGTCACTTCCATCGCGTCTGACTCTTTGCAACCCTAAAAGGACTATAGCCCTCCAGGCTCCTCTGTCCACGGGCTTCTCCAGGCAAGAATACTGGAGTTGGTTGCCATGACCTCCTCCAGGGGATCTTCCCAACCCAGGGATTGAACCCAGGTCTCTTACACCTGCCAGGAGTGGCCGGCGAGTTCTTCACCACTAGTGTCACCTGGAAAGCCCATTTTACACACAGTAGAGCATATATGTCAGGGCTACTTCCTCAGTCCACCCCACCCTCCCTTCCTCTGTTATATCCACGAGTGCATTCATTTACATCTTTACATTGTGACCTTTCACTGTATGAGCAGCTAGAAGATATGACAAGATTCCCATCTCCCAGCTCCTGGACTGAAAGCAGGGGGCTTTTTTCATTTCCTGTTTCAAAGGGTTTCAGTTTTTCAGGCAAAGGACATAAATGAAGTGTGGTATCTTGGAAAAATAGTAACATAATTTAAAATGAGGGGTACTTCTCCTTGGAAAGGTTATCCTGATTTCAAAGTTTCAAAAGAATTGAAGAGCACAGATTTGCTTGGGGTCTCATTGGTTATCTGTGACTCTACTTTTTGTCATTCTGTGTCTGGAAGACAGATGAGGCAGGATGTTCCTGGTGGATTAACTCTTGGGGAGACTTAGACCAAAGTAGAAATTGCTGTTCTATTTGCATGAAAGTAATGTCAGACGGAGTCTGTTTTTAAGTAACATCAAAACATACAGTGACAAGTGGAAATGCATTAGCCTTGTTATTGGGCTCAGACAGACCAAAAATGCAGATCTTTTGATAGAATTCACTTTTATTTTCTATTTGAACACCAATTTCAATTAAAATAAAGTGTGTGTTGTTGCCATTTTCCATAAGGGCTCATAATTGGAAGCTCTGAGTATAATACCCCTTTATGTATCAAATCACAAATAACAATCCTCTGTGAGACACATCATTTGCCCTTGTCTATTTAACCACAGGTAGATTTCTTCTCAACTCTGACTACTCTGAACATAGATAATGAATTCTCTTTCCAATTTTTTATTTCCTCCTTGTTCTATAGAAAACTATTGATTTCCATTTTTGTGTTCAGTTACTAGTTGATTTTTACCCACCATATGACTTTACTTAAAGCAAAATATTTTCTTTTTGAATTGTGGTTTTCTCTGGGTATATGCCCAGGAGTGGGATTACAGGATCATATGGTAACTATATTTTTAGCTTTTTAAGGAACCTCAATACTTTTCTCCATAGTGGCTGCACCAATTTACATTCCCACTAACAATGTAAGACAGTTCCCTTTTATCCACCCCTCTTCAGTACTTGTTGTTTGTAGATTTTGTTATGATAGCCATTCTGATTGATGAGAGGTGATCCTTCAGTGTAGTTTTGATTTGCACTTTTCCAACAATGGGTAAATATTCCCTGGTGGCTCAGCATTAAAGAATTTGCCTGCTAATGCAGGAGATTCAGGTTCAGTCCCTGAGTAGGGAAGATCCCCTGGAGAAGGAAATGGCAACCCACTCCAGTATTTTTGCCTGGAATTCACATGGACAGAGGAATCTAGCTGCCTGCAGTTCATGGGGTCAAGGAGTCAGGCATGACTTAGCAAGTAAACAACAGCAATAGTTAGTGTTGTTGAGCATCTTTCCATGTGCTCTGTGACCATCTCTATTTTTTCTTTGGAAAAATGTTTATTTAGATCTTCCACCCTTTTTTTGATTGGGATATTTGCTCCTTTTTTTTTTTTTTTTAATATTGAGCTGCATGTGCTGTTTGAATATTTTGGAGATTAATTCCTTATCTGTTGCTTCATTTGCAAGTATTTTCTCTCATTCTGAAGACTTTTTGTTTTGTTTATGATTTCCTTTGCTGTGCAAAAGCTTTTAAGTTTAATTAGATCCCATTTGTTTATTTTTATTTTTATTTTCATTACTCTGGGAGGTGGATCAAAAAAGATCCTTCTGTGATTTATGTCAAAGTGTCCTGTTTATGTTTTCCTTATAGCGTCCAGCCTTACATGTATGTCTTTAATCCATTTTGAGTTTATTTTTGCATAGTTTTAGGGAGTGTTTTCATTTCATCCTTTTACATACAGCTGTCCAGTTTTCCCAGCACCACTTATTGAAGAGACTACTTTTTCTCCATTGTATAATCTTGCCTCCTTTGCCGTGGATTAAGTGACCATGCTGCTGCTGCTAAGTTGCTTCGGTCGTGTCCGACTCTGTGCGACCCCACGGACTGCAGCCTACTAGGCTCCTCCGTCCATGGGATTTTCCAGGCAAGAGTACTGTGGGGTGCCATTGCCTTCTCCGTAAGTGACCATAGATGCATGGATTTATCTCTGATCATTCTATCCTGTTCCACTGATCTATATTTCTGTTTTTGTGCCCACTGTTCATTGCAGCACTATTTACAATAGCCAGGACATAGTTTCCAGGTGGCACAGTGGGTAAAGAGCCCACGTGCAATGCAGGAGACTCAGGAAACTAGATTTTGATCCCTGGGTCAGGAACATCCCCTGGAGGAGGGCATGGCAACCCACTCCAGTATTCTTGCCTGGAGAATCCCATGGACAGAGGTGTCTGATGGGCTACAGTCTGTGGGGTTGCAGAGTCAATGATAATGGAAGCAACTTAGCAGACAGGCACAGAAGCAACCTAAACATCCATCAACAGAGGAAAGGATAAAGAAGTGGCACACACAGTATGGAATATTACTTAGCCATAAAAAGAACAAAATAATGCTATTTGCAGTAAAATAGATGGACCTAAAGATTGCCATACAGAGTGAAGGAAGTTAGAGAAGGAGAAATAATCATATAATATCACTGCTTATATGTCAAATCTAAAAAATAGGGTACAAATGAAATTATTTACAAAACAGAAGTAGAATCATGGGAGTAGAAAACAAACTTGTGTTCATCAGAGGATGGGGGAGAGGGATAAATTGGAAGATTGGGATTGACGTATACACACTATTACAGATAAAATAGACAACGATTAAGAACCTGCTTGCAGCACTGAAAACTCTGCTCAGTACTCTGTGGTGGCCTATATGGGAACAGAATCTCAGAAAATAAATAAATATAGGTATCAGTATAACTAATTCACTTTGCCGTATACCTGAAATTACCACAACATTATAAATCAACTATATGACAATATTGTTTTTTTTTAAAAAAAAAAAAAAAACATTTTCTGAATGTAACACAACAAAATCCTAGGGAAGAAAGGGAGACTGGGCCACTTAAATGTATAAATATTTTGGTGAAAACTCAGTGATCCTCTCTCTGGAGTTATCTTTGGTGAGTAGGATAGTGAAATTGTGAACTTGTGACTCCCTGCCCTCCAACCCAGCCCTCATCCTTACACATATAGGAACCATCTGTGTTATGATCCATGCAGAATTTAACTAATGGTGAGAAAATCAAGTTTGCTTCCACAAAATAAAAGAAGCTTTAAAACACAAAGCGGGGGGGAGGAGCCAAGATGGCGGAGGAGTAGGACCGGGAGACCACTTTCTCTCCTACAAATTCATCAAAAGAATAACCGAATGCAGAGCAAACTTCACAAAACAACTTCTGATCGCTAGCTGAGGTCATCAGGCGCCCAGAAAAGCAGACCATTGTCTTCGAAAGGAGGTAGGACAAAATATAAAAGATAAAAAGTGAGACAAAAGAGCTAAGGACGGAGACCCGTCCCGGGAAGGGAGTCTTAGGCGGCCTTGCTTGGGCTAGGGTCCGGGCCTGAGTGCCCTGAGGACAATCGGGGGGAGCTTCTGTGAGGTGCCAACTTGAACTGTGGGAGACCAAAGGAGAGAGAGTAAATTAACCGGCCGGAACACACTGCCGGCCGTTCGCAGAACAAAGGGACGGGGAAAGTCCCGAGAAGAGCTCGCAGGCTGCGGACCGGCCCAGCCCCGCCGGAGGCAGGAGGCAGGGGGGAGGGGAAGGTCGCGGCGAGACACAGGCCGCAGGCACCCGACCGGCGCGGGCGGGGACTGGGGCTGGGGACGCGGAGGGCGGAAGGCGCACACGCCCGACTGGCGCCAGCGGAAACTGAGTCTGGGTCCGCGGAAGGGAGGGGGCGCGCCACACCTGGGTAGAGTGCGCCCACAAGCCCCTGGCTGCCTGGACCGCTCTGACGGGGAAGGCACAGAGAGCAGGCGCAGCTTTTCCTTCCGCGCTTTTGTGTAACACCCGAGGGCTGGAACCTCGCGCAGCGCGGGGCGCGCTCCATATAGAACAGCCGGGAGCCTGAGCAGCGCAGACGGAGAAAGCAGCGTCAGCCCCTTCCGGCAGCGCCAGCCCGCCCCCGCAGGGCCAGCCCCTCCCCGCAGCGTCAGCCCCGCCCCGCAGCGCCAGCCCATCCCCGCAGCGTCAGCCCCGCCCCGCAGCGCCAGCCCCGCCCCGCAGCGTCAGCCCCTCCCAGCAGCGCAACGGAACTAGCTACCTGAATAAGAGTCCGCCTCGGGCCGCCCGTGTCAGGGCGGAAATGAGCCTCTGAAGAGACCGGCAAACAGAAGCCAAATAAACAAAGGGAACCGCTTCAGAAGGGACTGGTGCAACAGATTAAAATCCCTGAAGAAAACACCGACTTCACCGGAAGGGCCCTGTAAATATCGAGAAGTGCAAGCTGGAACGAGGAGCTATCTGAAACTGAGCCGAACCCACACTGACCGCAACAGCTCCAGAGAAATTCCTAGACATATTTTTACTTTTTTTTTTATTTTTCTGTTTTTTCTAAGTAAGGAAAAAAAAAAAAATTTTTTTCTTTTTATATTTTTCTTTTTTATTTTTTCTCTTTTATTTTCCTTTAAAATTCCCTATTACTCCCCCATTACTCCTTAACTTTCATTTTCATAGATTTTTACGATTTTTTTTTAATTAGGGAAAAAAAAATTTTTTCTTTCTTGTTTTTTTCTTTTTCTTTTTTTTTCTTCTTTTTTTTCTTTCCTTTTTCTCTTCTATTTTCTATTTTTCTTTTTCTCTTATTTCTTTTAAAGTCCTCTAGTACTCCTCTACTACTCTTCATTTTCATCTTCACTACACTATAACCTTACAAAAAAAAAAGAGAAGCCCTATCTTAAAACCGAAGATTATTCCCTCCCAATCTTGACTCTCTGTTTTCTACCTCAGAACACCTCTATTTCCTCTTTTCCCCTTCTCTTCCCCATCCAATTCTGTGAATCCTTGTAGGTGTCTGAGATACGAGAACACTCTGGGAACAGACAGCTGCGTAGATCTGTCTCTCTCCTCTTGAATCCCCCTTTTTCTCCTCCTACTCATCTCTATCTCCCTCCTCCCTTTTCTCCTGTTCATGTAACTCTGTGAACCTCTCTGGGTGTCCCTAACGGGGGAGAATCTTTTCGCCATTAACCTAGAAGTTTAATTATCAGAGCTGTATAGTTGGAGAAGTCCTGAGACCACAGGAAGAATAAAACTGAAATCCAGAGGCAGGAAACTTAAGCCCAAAACCTGAGAACACCAGAAAACTCCTGACTACATGGAACTTTAAGTAGTAAGTGACCGTCCAAAAGCCTCCATACCTACACTGAAACCAACCACCACCCAAGAGCCAATAAGTTTTAGAGCAAGACATACCACGCAAATTCTCCAGCAACACAGGAACATAGCCCTGAATGTCAACATACAGGCTACCCAAGGTCACACCTAACACATAGACCCAACTCAAAACTCATTACTGGGCACTCCATTGCTCTCCAAAGAGAAGAAATCAAGTTCCACGCACCAGTACACTGACGCAAGCTTCCCTAACCAGGAAACCTTGACAAGCCAAACGTCCAACCCCACCCACTGGGTAAAAAAAAAAAAAAAAAAAGGAACCACAGACCTCCAGAATACAGAAAGTCCACTCCAGACACAGCAATCTAAACAAGATGAAAAGGCAAAGAAATACCCAACAGGTAAAGGAACATGAAAAATGCCCACCAAGTCAAACAAAAGAGGAGGAGATAGGGAATCTACCTGAAAAAGAATTTAGAATAATGATAAAAAAATGATCCAAAATCTTGAAAACAAAACGGAGTTACAGATAAATAGCCTGGAAACAAAGATTGAAAAGATTCAAGAACTGTTCAATAAAGACCTAGAAGAAATAAAAAAGAGTCAATTAAAAATGAATAATGCAATGAATGAGATCAAAAACACTTTGGAGGGAACCAAGAGTAGAATAACGGAGGCAGAAGATAGGATAAGTGAGATAGAAGATAAAATGGTGGAAATAAATGAAGCAGAGAGGAAAAAAGAAAAAAGGATCAAAAGAAATGAGGACAACCTCAGGGACCTCTGGGACAATGTGAAGCGCCCCAACATTCGAATCATAGGAGTTCCAGAAGAAGAAGACAAAAAGAAAGGCCATGAGAAAATACTCGAGGAGATAATAGCTGAAAACTTCCCTAAAATGGGGAAGGAAATAGCCACCCAAGTCCAAGAAACCCAGAGAGTTCCAAACAGGATAAACCCAAGGCGAAACACCCCAAGACACATATTAATCAAACTAACAAAGATCAAACACAAAGAACAAATATTAAAAGCAGCAAGGGAAAAACAACAAATAACACACAAAGGGATTCCCATAAGGATAACAGCTGATCTATCAATAGAAACCCTCCAGGCCAGAAGGGAATGGCAGGACGTCCTGAAAGTAATGAAAGAGAATAACCTACAACCTAGATTACTGTATCCAGCAAGGATCTCATTCAGATATGAAGGAGAACTCAAAAGCTTTACAGATAAGCAAAAGCTGAGAGAATTCAGCACCACCAAACCAGCTCTTCAACAAATGCTAAAGGATCTTCTCTAGACAGGAAATGCAGAAAGGTTGTATAAACGTGAACCCAAAACAACAAAGTAAAAGGCAACGGGACCACACCTATCAATAATTACCCTAAATGTAAATGGGTTGAATGCCCCAACCAAAAGACAAAGATTGGCAAAAAAAAAAAAAAAACAAGACCCCTGATTGCGTCTACAAGAGACCCACCCTCAAAACAAGAGACACATACAGACTGAAAGTGAAGGGCTGGAAAAAAAATATTTTCATGCAAATGAGACCAAAAGAAAGCAGAGTCGCAAACTCATATCAGATAAAATAGACTTTCAAATAAAAGCTGTGAAAAGAGACAAGAAGGACACTACATAATGATCAAAGGTATCATCCAAGAAGAAAGAATAACATTATAAAAATATGGCACCCAACATAGAGCACCGCAATATGTACGGCCAAACACTAACGAGATGAAGGGAAATTAAATAGTAACACAACTAATAGTTGGAGACTTTAATACCCACTCACAACTAATGGATAGATCAACTAAACAGAAAAATTAACAAGGAACACAAACTTTAAATGACACAATGGACCAGCTAAACTAATTGATATCTATAGACATTTCACCCCAAAACAAGCCAACTTCACCTTTTTCTCAAGTGCGCACACAGAACATTCTCAGAATAGATCACATACCTGGGCCATAAACTGGTCTTGGAAAATTCAAAAAAAATTGAAATCATTCCAGTCATCTTTCTGACCCAGTTGCGTAGATTAGATCTCAATTACAGGAAAAAAAAATTATTAAAAATTCAAACATATGGAGGCTAAATAACACACTTCTGAATAACCAACAAATCATAGAAGAAATCAAGAAAGAAATCAAAATATGTATAGAAACGAATGAAAATGAAAACACAACAACCCAAACCTATGGGACACTGTAAAAGCAGTGCTAAGGGGAAGGTTCATAGCAATACAGGCTTACCTCAAGAAACAAGAAAAAAGTCAAATAAATAACCTAACTCTACACCTAAAGCAACTAGAGAAGGAAGAAATGAAGAACCCCAGGGTTAGTAGAAGGAAAGAAATCTTAAAAATTAGGGCAGAAATAAATCCAAAAGAAACTAAAGAGACCATCGCAAAAATCAACAAAGCTAAAAGCTGATTTTTTTAAAAAAATAAACAAAATTGACAAACCATTAGCAAGACTCATTAAGAAACAAAGAGAGAAGAACCAAATTAACAAAATTAGAAATGAAAATGGAGAGATCACAAAAGACAACACTGAAATACAAAGGATCATAAGAGACTACTACCAGCAGCTCTATGCCAATAAAATGGACAACTTGGATGAAATGGACAAATTCTTAGAAAAGTATAACTTTCCAAAACTGAACCAGGAAGAAATAGAAGATCTTAACAGACCCATCACAGGCAAGGAAATCGAAAGTGTAATCAAAAATCTTCCAGCAAACAAAAGCCCAGGACCAGATGGTTTCACAGCTGAATTCTACCAAAAATTTAGAGAAGAGCTAACACCTACCTTACTCAAACTCTTCCAGAAAATTGCAGAAGAAGGTAAACTTCCAAACTCATTCTATGAGGCCACCATCACCCTAATTCCAAAACCAGACAAAGATGCCACAAAAAAAGAAAACTACAGGCCAATATCACTGATGAACATAGATGCAAAATCCTTAACAAAATTCTAGCAAACAGAATCCAACAACATATTAAAAAAATCATACACCACGACCAAGTGGGCTTTATCCCAGGAATGCAAGGATTCTTTAATATCCGCAAATCAATCAACGTAATACACCACATTAACAAATTGAAAGATAAAAACCATATGATTATCTCAATAGATGCAGAGAAAGCCTTTGACAAAATTCAACACTCATTTATGATTAAAACTCTCCAAAAAGCAGGAATAGAAGGAACATACCTCAACATTATAAAAGCCATATATGACAAAACCACAGCAAGCATCACCCTATGGGAAAAATTGGAAAGCATTCCCCCTGAAATCAGGAACAGACAAGGTGCCACTGTCACCACTACTTCAACATAGTGTGAAGTTTGGCCACAGCAATCAGAGCAGAAAAAAAGAAGTAAAACGGAATTCCAGATAGGAAAAGAAGAAGTGAAACTCTCACTGTTTGCAGATGAACATGATCCTTCTCATAGAAAACCCTAAAGACTCTACCAGAAAATTACTAGAACTAATCAATGAATATAGTAAAGTGCAGGATTAAAATTAAACACACAGAAATCCCTTGCGTTTCTATATACTAACAATGAAAAAACAGAAAGAGAAATTAAGAAACAAATACCATTCACCATTGCAACCATAAAAAGAATAAAATACTTAGGATTATATCTACCTAAAGAAACAAAAGACCTATACATAGAAAACTATAAAACACTGATGAAAGAATCAAAGAGGACACAAACAGATGGAGAGAAACCATACCGTGTTCATTGGTATTGGAGAATCAATATGTCAAAAATGGCTTATTCTTACCCAAAGCAATCTATGATTCAATGCATCCCTATCAAGCTACCAACGGTATTTTTCACAGAACTAGACCAAAGAAATTCACAATTTGTATGGAAATACAAAAAACCTCGAATAGCCAAAATAATCTTGAGAAAGAAGAATGGAACTGGAGGAATCAACCTGCCTGACTTCAGACTCTACTACAAAGCCACAGTCATCAAGACAGTATGGTACTGGCACAAAGACAGAAATATAGATCAATGGAACAGAATAGAAAGCCCAGAGATAAATCCACGAACCTATGGACACCTTATCTTTGACAAAGGAGGCAAGGATATACAATGGAAAAAAGACAACCTCTTTAACAAGTGGTGCTGGGAAAACTGGTCAACCACTTGCAAAAGAATTAAACTAGAACACTTTCTAACACCATACACAAAAATAAACTCAAAATGGATTAAAGATCTAAATGTAAGACCAGAAACTATAAAACTCCTAGAGGAGAACATAGGCAAAACATTCTCCGACATAAATCACAGCAAGATCCTCTATGACCCACCTTCCCGAATATTGGAAATAAAAAGCAAACTAAAACAACATGGGATCTAATGAAACTTAAAAGCTTTTGCACAACAAAGGAAACTATAAGTTAGGTGAAAAGACAGCCCTCAGATTGGGAGAAAATAATAGCAAATGAAGAAACAGACAAAGGATTAATCTCAAAAATATACAAGCAACTCCTGCAGCTCAATTCCAGAAAAATAAATGACCCAATCAAAAAGTGGGCCAAAGAACTAAACAGACATTTCTCCAAGAAGACATACAGATGGCTAACAAACACATGAAAAGATGCTCAACATCACTCATTATTAGAGAAATGCAAATCAAAACCACAATGAGGTACCATTACACACCAGTCAGGATGGCTGCTATCCAAAAGTCTACAAGCAATAAATGCTGGAGAGGGTGTGGAGAAAAGGGAACCCTCTTACAGTGTTGGTGGGAATGCAAACTAGTACAGCCACTATGGAAAACAGTGTGGAGATTTCTTAAAAAACTGGAAATAGACCTGCCATATGACCCAGCAATCCCACTCCTGGGCATACACACCGAGGAAACCATATCTGAAAGAGACACGTGACCCCAATGTTCATCGCAGCACTGTTTATAATAGCCAGGACATGGAACAACCTAGATGCCCATCAGCAGATGAATGGATAAGGAAGCTGTGGTACATATACACCATGGAATATTACTCAGCCATTAAAAAGAATTCATTTGAATCAGTTCTAATGAGATGGATGAAACTAGAGCCCATTATACAGAGTGAAGTAAGCCAGAAAGATAAAGAACATTACAGCATACTAACACATATATATGGAATTTAGAAAGATGGTAACGACAACCCTATATGCAAAACAGAAAAAGAGACACAGAAGTACAGAACAGACTTTTTGAACTCTGTGTAGAGTTGAGGGGTATGTTTCAAAAGAACAAGCATGTATACTATCTATGGTGAAACAGATCACCAGCCCAGGTGGGATGCATGAGACAAGTGCTCAGGCCTGGTGCACTGGGAAGACCCAGAGGAATCGGGTGGAGAGGGAGGTGGGAGCGGGGATCGGGATGGGGAATAAGTGTAAATCTATGGCTTATTCATATCAATGTATGACAAAACCCACTGAAATGTTGTGAAGTAATTAGCCTCCAACTAATAAAAAAATTTAAAAAAAAAAAAAAAAAAACCTTTGTGAAAAAGACAATATTATATTTGAAATCAAGACATCTATTATAAAAGAAAAAGAGTAACCTTTTTCTTGTCTTTTCATGCCCCAAACTGAATTTAAAAATTTTAGGCCACGCAAAAAGAAAACATGTCTGCTAGCACATCTGTCTCACCCTCGGTTCACATGGAAACATTGCTTCCATCCCCATTTTTTTTTTTTTTTGAGTGGTTTGTTTTCTCACAACTCAAGTCCTCAAGCCATAATGCTTATTTTCTATTCATTTATAATTTGGAATTTTTTTAGACTGACAAGTGAAGAGAGGCAAAGCATGTAACAGTTATTAAACAAAAATATTGTACATGTCAAGAGTAAAATGCTCCCTTAGAACTAGATTCACAATGCTAACTCACTGGCATCTTCTTTCAAACTATTCCCTAGTGATAAAGGTCATTATCTATTTCAGGTTGATAAAATGGCAATTGAAAATTTTCAATTTCTGTTTGCTAAAATGAGCTCTAAATTCTATCCTGCTACTTGTATCTGAACTTTTTCAGAAATGTCTAATATTCTCAAGGGGACTTTACTCCTTAACAAAACCTGGCATAGCAGATAATATTAACATTTAAGTGAAAATTATAGTTACTGGAGATTAAAAAAAATGGGTCAGTTCTTACTATAGAAAATGTTCTTTCTTACTACTTTAGCTACCAGCATTTAAGCTTAACTTTTTAAACAGAATTCCACTGGGATAAAGTAAATATTCAACCCATTTACAAGTCTTCTGGTAGCAATAATCTGCAATGTAGAGATTTAAAACATTTATTTGAGATCATTGTTATTATTTATTTTACCATATTGTTGGACCATAAAGAAAACTGGGCTTCCCTGGTGGCTCAGATGGTAAAGAATCCACCTACAATGTGGGAGACCAGAGTTCGATCTCTAGGTCAGGAAGATCCCCTGGAGAAGAGAATGGCTTTCCACTTCAATATACTTGCCTGGAAAATTCCACAGACAGAGGAGCCTGGCAGGCTACAGTCTATGGGGTCGCAGAAGTTGGACATGATTGAGCGACTGACACTTTGAAAGAAAGCTGAGCACCGAAGAGTTGATGCCTTTGAACTGTGGTGTTGGAGAAGACTCTTGAGTGTCCCTTGGACAGCAAGGAGATCCAACCAGTCCATCCTAAAGGAAATCAGTCCGAATATTCATTGGAAGGACTGATGCTGAAGCTGAAGCTCCTATACTTTGGCCGCGTAACATGAAGAAGAATTGACTCATTAGAAAAGACCCTGATGCTGGGAAAGATTGAGGGCAGGAAGAGAAGGGGATGACAGAGGATGAGATGGTTGGATGGCATCACCGACTTAATGGACATGAGTTTGAGCAAGCTCCTGGAGATGGTGATGGACAGGGAAGCCTGGCATACTGCAGTCCATGGGGCTGCAAAGAGTTGGACACAACTGAATGACTGAACAGACTGACTCTTATTCAAGACCCTCATTGCTCTATGCCCCAGGGCTGAAACAAATTGTTAACTGCTTTCTCTGAGTTTGGCCCTCCTCCTGCCAATCCTCTTGGGTACCTTTCAACATGCCTTTACTCTTCTCAGAACTCATGTGCATTCTTCCTTAAATCGACCTAAGAATATGCCTGAAGTGTAGATTTATCTCTGATGGTCAAGATGCTCTATTAGTTTCTTAGTATAGCATGCTCTGGTTTCTGTCCTCTGCTGGTTCAAATCATAGTCATCATTGAGAGGCTGGCTCATAGCATTCATGAAATGCTCCCTCAAGGATCTACCTCTGGTAGTCATGTTTTTGAACATTTTTAGCAGTCATTATGTTACCAGATGTATCATATGATGGGAGCAAGGACTTTTATTATTTTTCATGCTAATCAATATAGTGTAGCAGTGGTTAAAAGCACAGGCTTCCAGTTATACATGGTGGGAAATACTATTTTAATTGATCATTCTTTAGCTTAGAATAATACTTAAATAATTTTCATATGCCTTGGTTTCTTCATTTGTGTAACTTTAGCTAACTAGTCAGCTCATTGTGAGCAATTACTTTCTGTTTTAAAAGTACTTATCAGAGTGCTCAGCATGCAATTCAGATTAGACATGTCTCAGCATTCCCACCATCATCATCAGAGTCATTGTCATCATCTGCTTGATAGAATATAAGCTCATCCATTGCAGAGGTCAACTGTTATACTTACCCTGCAATTCTACACACATAATTAGTGTTGAGAATATTACAGTGTCAGTGAATACTTATTAGTTCATTTTATTATTTGCCTCTGACTTCTACTCTCTAGGCTATGCCAAAATTGTTCTAATTGTTTCATTTCAGGTAGTATTATGCACTATAAAATCCTCTATCTTTATTTTTCCCAAAAGACAATGACCACCCTTATCAAAAAAATATTGACAGTTGGACATTCAGCATATGTTATCATTAGATCCGCTCTTTTGCAGACAGATAGAAGTAGCGAGTTCTACTGTACCCTTCATATATTGAAGCTTGCTTATAAGAAACAAGCTTCAGAGAACTGTAAGACTTCTTTCTGGGCATATTTTCATTTTGTTTTTCGCATATGTCTATTTTTCTTTTAACGTCTCCGGAATTTCATGTGCTACGTTTGTGTCCTTTTCATGGAAGGCCATATAATCACCTCTACTAAGTGTCACATTTCCTCATCTCTCTTTCCCTACTTCTAAATAACTCCAATTGTTTTCTGAAAGGCAGTTCATCTGTAAAATGAGAAGAGAAAAGGAAACAACGTCATAAAAATGGCAGATCTGGTGAGCAAACGGTGGGGATTAGGGAGAGGTGGTTGGTGGTAGAAAGCTTTGTGTCCAGGAAATCTTGACTGAAAAATACACACACACACACACACACACATCCCTCAGAATAATGGGTCTATTTATGAATCTTGCAAGGTCTTAGGTCTTAGGATGTGTTGAATGAGATATGGAGATTAATAGTCAAAGTGTCTTCTGTGGTCATGAGGTCCGTGTGGACTACCGTATATAATCTTTGCATGGGTTGCCATGCCCTCTTCTAGGGCAAGCCCCATCTTTTCATTTATTTAGTGTCTTCTAAGGATGTGTGGAAGAATATTTTAAAAATATATCACCTTTATTAATAGCATAAATTATTTTGTTTTGAAGATGCTGAATATTTTAACTCTCATTTTTATATATAATACTCATTATGATGACCTCATACTATTAAAGACATAAAAAATACATAAAGAGAATATCTTCTTATAGTTTACAGTAAAGATATAAATCTTTACTTCAAATAGCAATCTAAATCATTTTGAAAGTTTTTGGCCATCTTTGTAGAGATTATAATTAAACTGAAGAAGAGTTCATTCTGGAGAAAGTGATGTTTTGCTATTTTTATTGTTTTTTTCCTAATATACACTTTATCGTTGATACAGTAATCAGTGTTCAATTTTTGCAGAATTCTGTTGAAGTTGTCATTTAGTCACCAAGTCGTGTCTGACTTCTTCTGTAACCCAATGAACCTTTTCATTTTTTGAGTTAGCTTAAAGTTAGATATTGTACTTTTGTACTGAAGGAGAATGATAGTTAGCAAGCACAGTTAACTTGTCTGCTTTGTGGAAATGCACCCTTTCCCTTAAACACTTTGATGTCAGAGTTGACAAATTTGATGACCTGATAGTTGATCACAGGCTGTGGGGTATGCCACTGATGTTAGTGTCTATCTGTGTGTGTACGTTTGTTTGTGTGTTTTGGGGAGGGAGTTATTTATGAAAGAATGAGAGAGAAAGAAAGTGAAAGAGAGACTGTGCAAGTATCAAATATCTTCCCTTCTCTCATTGCATCTCCTTTGTAAGCTTTGGGATGTGTGTACCCAATTTGTTACACTCTAGGACTGAAAATTATTTCAATTTTATATTACATTGAATAAAAATGATAAATTTTATGTCCTGTGTTTTGTAAATGCATATCATGTATTCACTTGAAAGACAATATATATATAATTTCATCTGACAAGCTCTTATATTTAATTTTCTGTTTCCAGTGAAATTCAGAATTTCTATTTTCACGTGAATCTATTTTGTGTTATAATTACACAACAGTGAACATAATATGCACTTCATCATATATTTACAAAAACAATGGATAAAACATGATAATGATAGGTACTATTAGTTCTCTGGGTTTTTTTGAATAAGCATTTCATAGAAATGCTTTGCTTTGAATGATGTTTGTTCTGTAAAATGTGTGGAATACCACCATGTTTTAGATTTTAAGACATCTTCTAGGGCCTGTTTTGTCCAACTTATCCTTTTGCAAATGTGGAAATAAATGTAGAAACTGATGATTCTGTGTATTTTTCAGAGACTCAAAAATCTCTTAATGGTTTTGAACTAAAGAGTAGACTTTTTTTTTTTCCTAGTTATGTCTTTTGTTAATAGCAAAATAATTTAAGCTAACTTAGAATTCTAAATTCCTTTTGATCACATATTATTCTCTGGGTTTGACCAAGTCTTAAAACTTCACCCTTTTTGGCAGTGTCATAGCTCCATTAAGCTAAGGCTCATGTTTGCATAAGTTGGTTGATGAATTAGCTGGATAGGAAGGTAATGGATTTTATATTATAGGACTACAAAAGCCATCATAGAAGGTGAATTGATTAAAACACATATTAATTCCCTGGATGGGAGCAAATTAGTTTGCTCCCCTACACACAAGCATACACACACACACAAAAGAGATGGAACAATTGCTAGAAAATGTTCAAAATGAATATTCTAACTATATTATTTTCATCAGTTCAGTTCAGTCGCTCAGTCGTGTTTGACTCTTTGCCACCCCATGGACTGCAGCACCCCAGGCTTCCCTGTCCATCACCAGCTCCCGAAATTTGCTCAAACTCATGTCCATGGAGTCGGTGACACCATCCAACTATCTCATCCTCTGTCGTCCCCTTCTCCTTCTACCTTCAATCTTTCCCAGCATCAGGGTTATTTTCATAGTGGGGGACAAAGTTTCATGTAGCTAAAGTAAAATGATAGGTGAAAATTATTGGACGTTTATGTAGAAAAATAAACTGATTAGAAATCAGGTATCTGCTCAGCTTTGGATGAGCACTGGATGCACTTTGAGGAAAGGAATGAACCAACACAACTCTAGGAATAGCATCAAAAGAAACTGTGGCTCTTCACTTAAGGGTTCATCAGAAAACAGCTGGTTCGGACCCGCTAAATGTTTGCTTTTGTTCCCTTACTCCAGATTCAGGAGCATATTTTCTTTTCAGCATCTTTCACTGTACAGCTTCTGTTTTGTCATCGGGACTATCTTGATTAGAATAAGAAAACAGTGTAATCTCTTAGTAAATTAATTGTGTAAGTTATCCCGTACGGGTGGGGTAAATTTGAGAAAAGTGTCCCATTATCTAGGTACATCCCACGTCTACAACCTGGCCAGGGAGATTGATGGCCTGGATGTTAGTCCCCTGATATCACCCACCCCAGTCCCAGGGCACGGCCACAGCCCCATCTTTTCATTTATTTAGTGTCTCTGATTCTTCATAAGCTTGGCTTTCATGCAATCTCATGGCTGTGACACCACCTCTGCTTGTTATGCTTTTAGTCTCAATTTTGACTAGTAGTTTTTCATCATTTCTGCATTTTCAGGTCAAAATCTTGAGAATTCAATCACCTTCATCTTTTCTGTGCCGGAACATGTCACTTACGTGTGAATTTGGTGCTCTCAGGTTAACCGTGGTCTGAAGCGAGGGGCGGGCTCCCTTGGTTCTCGTGGAGAAGACCCCTGGTGTTATGGCGCAGTGCTCTAACAGAACCCCCTCCCTTAAGGGGCTCGTGCGGCTCTCTGCTGTGCTGTGTCTGCTCCGTCTCCCAGTCATGTCCAGCTCTGCGCGACCCCGTGGGCTGTAGCCCTCCAGGCTCCTCTCTCCCTGGGATTCTCCAGGCAAGAGTACTGGAGTGGGCTGCCATGCGCTCCTCCAGGGGATCTTCCCAACCCAGGGATTGAATGTACGGCTCTTGCTTTGCAGGTGGATTCTTTACCATCTGAGCCACCAGGGAAGTCTGTGGATACCAGAGTGTGTAGCATCCCTTCTCCAGGGATCTTCCCGACCCAGGAATTGAACTGGGGTCACCTGCTTTGCAGGTGAATTCTTTCACCAGTTGAGCTACCAGAGAAGCCCACAGCTTTCTGGGGACTGCTTTAAAGAACAAAAGAAAACAAACAAACAAACAAACAAAAAACCTCATTACTTGATAAAAGGAACATCTTAAACCGGATCTAGAAGACTTTCTTAATAAGTAACTCAGATGCTGTGCCACTTAGAAGACAAGTCAATTATGTACGTTTTCATGAAAAAGAAAAAAAAAATGTGAATCCTAGGTTAGCTATAGCGTTAGTCGCTCAGTCATGTCCCACCCTTTGCGACCCTATGGACTGTAGCCCACCAGGCTCCTCTTCCAT
Organism: Cervus canadensis; assembly: GCF_019320065.1. Lineage (NCBI taxonomy): Eukaryota > Metazoa > Chordata > Mammalia > Artiodactyla > Cervidae > Cervus > Cervus canadensis. The sequence goes on along the minus strand of NC_057391.1, from coordinate 90,280,058 downwards.
GGAGTTCTCCAGGCAAGAATACTGGGGTGGGTTGTCATTTCCTTCTCCAAGGTTAACTGCAGAACCTTCTTAAAACTGTTTCTCTACTCACAATATTTCTGACTAGAAATTTTCCACACAAAGCAATCATCTAATTCCCGGCAGACACCAACTGGGTGTCCCACACCTTAATTCAGTTCTGATGCTAACTGCCCAGATTAGTGCAGACCCAGTAAGTTAATGGCTCAGCCTGATGAGGCTGCCTCCCATTTCAGATGCCAGTCACAGCGACGGTTCCCGAGGCGACCACACTTCTGTTCAGTTTGGCCACAAATCAGGGGTTCCCATGATCCCCTCCTCAGGTTTGATAATTTGTTATAATGACTCATAGAACTCATATAGCTTACTTACTATTAGTGGCTTATTATAAAGGCTACTGTAAAGGCAGCAAAAAGAACAACCAGGTAAGAGGCTCATAGCTAGAGTGAGGTCTGGGTGTCCCGAGTGCGAGAGCTTCAGTCTCCCTGCAGGATAGGCTGCACCACCACCCCCCCCGCCCAGCATGTAAATGGCCTCATCAATCTGGAAGCCCTGCAGATTCCTCCCTTTAGGGTTCTATGGAGGTTCCAGCATATGCATGATTGGTTATATCATTGGCCGTAGGTAATGTACTAAATCCCCAGCCCTTCTTTCATGCCCAAAGGTTGTGATATGGGGCCAGAAGTTCCAAACATCTAATCACATCCTTAATTCCTCTGGCAACCAGCCCCTATCTTGAAGTTATCAAGAGTCACCTTTTAGCATAAGTTTATGTATAATTAAAAGAGGCTTTACTAGGAGTTAAAAAAAAAAAAAATCCTCTCACCCCTATCACTCAGGAGTTTTGGCACTCTGTGCCAGGAACTGAGGACAAAGACCAAATACATATTTCTAATTATGTTGCAAGATCACACTTCTGTTACGAGGAGATTCTGCTGTGGCAGGCAGTAACTGTTCACTCACTGAGCAGACATTCATTTCTCTTTCCATGGTGGTCCACAGGTGGTGCCTTTGATCTGGTGGTCCACATTGTCCCTTTAATGGGGTTATACTCAAGAGAGTGACTAAGAGGTCTGTGAACTTGCAGAAACTGTGACTAACATACCTTGTGAAAAAAAAAAAAATGTGTTTAGTGAGTTCTCAAGAAGAAACGATAACTTTGATGAAGCTAGCATGCAATCCTGGATAGCTCAGGATCAGTTATGAGTAAATCAGATGATACAAGCTTGTTTAGCCTGAAATAAAGTTCTATTTAAAGGGATTATTTGATAATACAATTACACCTTCCTTTTATTGGAATTTTATTTTCTGCCTTTTAACTTTCTTATCCAGATGATATTCATCATTATATGCCTAATGAATCACAAATACTAATATATTGTTATTACTTAAGCTCTTTCTAATATTCAGAATCACCTCGAAATGTTGGAATTATCCCCATTTTATAGAGGAAGGAATTAAAGATCAGATAATTAACTTTCCCACAGTATAGAATCAACTCCTATTGATTAGGCCCCAACCTAGCTCCAAATGTAGATCCTTTCACCAAATCATGCTGTCCTTTCTTCCCATGTATTTAAGGAGAAACAAAGTTTTTTTTTTTTTGTTTTTTGTTTTTTTTTTGCCCAGTTGACATTAAGTATGTCAGAAAGTATGGATCTCTGATAGACATGGATTGGTCATAAGATGACTCCCCCACTTACCAATTCCTCTTACAATTAAAAAAGAGAGTATATTATTTTATACACTCCTACCATTATCAGATAGCCCCAGCTTAAAAGAGCATGCTTAACATGAATTTGCTGAATAAAAGACATCTGATTGCATGTTTTATGTGCATAGAGACCTCAAAAAAAGTTATTTACTGGAAAATGCCCTAAATGAATTCAGGAACTTCAATATGAATGAACAAGGAAAGAAAGGAAAAAATGTGCTCTAAAGACTTTTAAGACTGACTAGGCTTTTCCATTTGTGAGCTATATAAGGTTTTACTAGAATGTTTAAAATTAAACCACATTAAAGTAATCAAAGCACTCTTAGAAATGATTTCATAATAATGATTGGGACTTGAGGATACAGCTGGTTTTAGTTAAGTACTGCCTCTTGAAAATTATTTGAAGTAAAGTGAAAACTAAGAAAAAAAATTCCTTTTTAGTTGTCCAGATCGTAGAACATTAATATAGAGTGTGATCAAGTGATAAATGTGACATACGGATACACTGTTGTAGTTTTAAAATCAGTGTCCCTTTAACAATGCACATAATGAAAGGACTGACAATTCAGCAGGGCCTTGCATATCCCTCAAATATTGCTAGATTTTGCTGTCCATGTGCTAGCAGAGTTCTCCCTAGTTTTGCTCCTAGCTACTTAGGCAACCAAATTACTCACAGTGCACTTCTCTCTTCCCCCTCACATCCATCCCCACCTCAACTTCTCCATTCAGAAGGTTTTGTTCATTAATTTCCAATTCTCATATGAAGGACATTTAGACACATTATTCCAAGAATGGCCTGATTTTGAAGCCGAGCCCTGAGTTGAATTGGCCCCTAACCCTTCTTCCCGAACAGTCTGCTCTAAAATGTCCCAGAGTGAAGATGTTAGCAGATTACAATGGAAGTATTAACGCTGTGCAGAGGACCAAGAAATTTAGTTTCACTTTCAATATACAGTTAATACCAGATTAGAGAATGTATTTTATTATATGTATATCATGATTTAGAAAGCATTTCAAAACAATAGGGACTCAGTGTAATTATATTCATGATGATGGTGATGAAAATACTCATATAAAAATAGCAATATTTTTAAAAATTTTATTATATTTTTAATTGGAGGCTAATTGATTTATAATAGTGTATTGGTTTCTGCAGTATATCTACATGAATCAGCCTCAGGTGTCAGGGAATGTTTGACGGGAGGATTCCTACATGCTGTCTCTCATGAGTCCTTTGTCCCTCTTCAAGCGGAACAGCTCGCTGCTCCCAGGGACTGAGGTCATTATGTGAGGCAAGCATGAGTCTCCTTTAGTAAACATTCTCCTTAGGACTAAACAGCTTAGTCTCCTTCCCCTTTCTTGAGATATGGATTGTCTCCTGACCTTGTGGTAACAGTTGCTGTACATTTGGTTTTCTGATCTCTATCATTCCCGAAAGAAGTTTCTTGTACTGCAGCCTATATATTCTCATAGAAAAATCATTAAAGCACCTTTGCTCCACCAGAGCTTAGGTCCCCGGGTCTTTTTTGTCTCTCTCTCTCTCTCTTTCTCTCTCTCTCTTTCTCTCTTTCACTTTCTTATCGTCGACTCCGCACCACAAGGTTCCGGTCCATTAAAGGACCCCAACACTCAGGTATGTATATGTTTCTTCCTTCTTGGACCACCTTTTCACCTCCCACCCCTCCCCACCCTTCTAGGTGGCCACCAAGCACCAAATTTGGGTTCTCTGCATCCTACAACAAGTTGCCACTATTTATAAGTTACAGTTTGCAAGCATTCTCAGATTTTCAGGGGCAAGAAGGATGGATGACACAAATTATCACACTTATGCTATCTCATCTTTTTGGGCTGATTTCGAAAAATGATGTAGTCCTCCAAAAACATCTCTCTCTCTTTTTTTTTTTTTCTGTATTCTCATTTCCCATTGCGTTTATTCTAAGCTCTTGTTTCCTCCACATTCTGCTCGTTTTCTCCACGAGCTGGAAGCTTGTGGTTGCTTTCTGAGATACCTGTCAGATGTGTTCTATCTTCTTGCCTGGATGATCCTTCAAATATTCCTAAGTCCTTGGTAGAAGTGTTCTGTTCTTCATTTGCCTCAGCTCATTTCACCCTGATCTCTGTCCAGCACCTCTTTCTCCTTCCTGTGTTGCTTCTACAACCTGAGCCTGTGACCCACAAGCTTCCACCCATGAGTTATGCTTGACTTTTGCCTGAGAAAATTAGATGATTGACTTGTTGATCAAGTGTACTGAATGAAATGGTCAGCAAGAATACTTTTCTGCTCCCTGGTATTGAGACTTTGCTGAAAGCTTGCTGAAAACAGAGACTCTTTGTTTCCATCTGTTATTTGCCACGTGATCTTCAAAAGTCCCCAAAAGAGAACCAGCAATGATTTTTACTCCAAAAGATAAGGATCTCTGTCCAGATTAACATCAAAACATGTATCCTAACTTAAAGAGAATAGATGTGATTTCAGTTTAGTTTCCCCCTCGTAATTTCTTCCTTGATTTACTCTCACCATGCTCAAGCATGCTAAAAATATGTAACAGGTCGAAATTCTTATCATTTCTTCAGAATTGCATTCTCATCTTTCAGCGCTTTCAGTTTGTGCTATGAAATGTGCTTAATTCTTAAATGATGTTTAGTGTATGACCTCGTTTTCCTCTCTCCTCTCCTCTTCTTCCCCACCATGTCTCTTTCTCTCTCTGACTTTAACAATTATGTGCAAAATTCTGTTGAAATTTATGTGAAACAACACTTTATTTTCAGAAACATTTCTGGTATCAATAAAAAATAAGCCCACAAGAAATGTGCATTCTTGGCTAATGAACTTTTAAATGCCCTAACAAACAAGTAGACAATTAAGTCTCTCTTGAAATACTTTTGAATATCTAGGTATTACAAAACACACAGAGGCAGAGCGAGTTGACCAGTTATTTCTTTTCATCACTGAAGCTTTGATACCCTCCCAGTCTGAGAGGTGAGCATTTACTCACCTCTTTCATATTTTTGGTGGTTTTTATTTTTCTCATACATTTGCAGTTGTGTGAAACCAGGAAGGGGATAGAGGAGACAGAGAGTGATATAGAACCATGCTGAGTGAAAAGATATTTATGGTTTAGATCATAAACAAAGAGAAAGATATTCAGTTCTTAGGAAAATACATTACTATGTAAAGTATTAAGAACATCTCTTAGAGCAACTAGGAACTAGAGATTTCTTTGCACATCTCTATCTTAAAACTATTTTAATGTATAATTTCACACCTAAAATAAAAACCATAAATTCTCAGCTATCGCTAATACTGTAAAACAAGAATGTTAATTACATTTTGTACTTCCAGTTCCATAGAACAGTAATTCTCTATACTCTGAAGACATGCCAAGACCACAAGAATTTGAATACCACAGCACACCTGCAAACCAGGCAAAAAGGGGAGGAAAAAATCCCAAAAGTCCAAATTTTCTTTATTTGGCTTTTTTCTGTGTTGTATATGTGAGTACTATTACTTTCTTAGGTGACAATATTTTAAAAAAATAGATGCACTAGAAACATAAATGTATACATTTAAACTGCAAAAAAGACCAGAATTAAGCTAATATTACACTTCAGTAAATACAGAATAAATCACAGCATTATATGTATATGGTGGGTTCTCTCATTTGAGATAAAAAGGTTTAGCTCCTGAACTGTGGTGTAAAATAGTTAAATGATTTCTCTGGATAATTCCAGAAAGGCAGAATATAATGTAAAGGTCACACCTGCGAGGCTAATAGCAGGGAAAAGAGTTGGAACTAAATCTTAATGCCTGTTCACACACAGAACATGGAAGCGAACAGAGGATTATTTTTCTTCTAAGAAGCATTTGCTCGGGTACATTTTGTCCCTACTTCTTCACTGAAGGATAACTTCAGGTTGGATAATTAAATAAACTAGGAACAGAAAGGGCTTCCCTGTGGCTCAGCGGTGAAGAGTCTGCCTGCAGTGCTGGAGACGCAGGAAACCCAGGTTCAACCCGGCTTGGGAAGATCCCCTGGAGGAGGAAATGGCAACCCAGTCTGTTATTCTTGCCAGGAGAATCCCACAAGGACAGAGGAGCCTGGTGGGCTACCGTACTAAGGGTGGCAAAGCGCTGGACATGACTGAGCGGCTGGGCAGACACAGAGGAAGAGGAAACGGTGAGCGATCAAAGAACCGGCAGGGAGTTAGAGCAAAGTGACCCGCAGGCCCGCCTGAGGATATGATAAGGATAAAATACATAGTAACATTCTGAATAGTTTATAAACAGCTTAACCCATGCAGCCAGATTATTCCTCTGTAACACAGGGATAATACAACTGGGATCAGTAAATGGGAAAAGCACCTAACCCTGTGTCTGGTACACAAGAGATTCTCAATAATTGAATGCTATGATGGCAGTAATTACATTTAGTGGCAGTTGTAGTAATAATAATAAAATGCAACCCACTCCAGTGTTCTTACCTGGAAATCCCATGGACAGAGGAGCCTGATGGGCTCCATGGGGTCACAGAAAGAGCTGGACACAACTGAGTGACTAAACAACAACAATGAAATATATTCAGATATCTGTCTAACTTGTTCTAGAGAGACCTTTGGTGTACATATTTTTTTCAGTTTGTATGCAAAATAAAGTGATTTGGACAAAAGTCATAAATTTAAAAAATATAAATTAGGCTTATAAATCATTTGTTGTTGTTCAGTTGCTTAGTTTTCTCTGACTCTTTGCAACCATGGATTACAGCATGCCAGGCTTCCCTGTCCTTCACTACCTCCCAGAGTTTGCTCAAACTCATGTGCATTGAGTTGATGATGACGGCATCCAACCATCTCATCCTCGGTCGCCCCCTTCTCCTCCTGCCCTCAATCTTTCCCAACATCAGAGTCTTTTCCAGTGAGTTGACTCTTTGCATCAGGTGGCCAAACTATTGGAGCTTCAACTTCAGTATCAATCTTTCCAGTGAAGATTCAGGGTTGATTTTCTTTAGGACTGACTGGTTTGATCTCCTGACTGTCCAAGGGACTTAACTCATAGTTATTTATTAATGATAGATATATAAAATGTAGGTCTCCAGATCCCAGTATCATCTTTCCCTGCCTCCTACTCCCCAGCTGGGATTAGAAGGGTGATTGATTCCATGTCCATGAGCCTTACTTTGAGTCCTTTAGATCACTGCTGCTTAGACTGTGTTCCTTGTTCCAGCAGCTTCACCATCACTGGGAGAATGTCAGGAAAGCATGACCTCAGGCCCACCCCAAACCTACTGGTCAGTTTTTAATAGGATTTATACATAATCTATCTACTATAGTTTCAGAATCACCACCTTAAAACATTATTTCTCAAATGATTCTATACTCAAGGAACTTTAAAACAAAAACTACTTATGTCTTGGATTTGCCTTGGACTGAATTGACTAGACCAGTATTTATAGAGGTGGTCCAAAGCATTAGGGTTTTGTGTCTTGTTTTTTTATTTTTAAGTTCTCCAGCTCCCTGTTGATTATTTTCTGTTCAGTTCAGTCCAGTTCAGTAGCTCAGTCGTGTCCGACTCTTTGTGACCCGATGAACTGCAGCATGCCAGACCTCCCAGTCCATCGCCAACTCCTGGAGTTTACTCAAACTCATATCCATTGAGTCGGTGATGCCATCCAACCTTCTCATCCTCTCTGTCATCCCCTTCTCCTCCTGCCCTCAATCTTTCCCAGCATCAGGGTCTTTTCTAATGAGTCAGTTCTTCTTCACATTAGGTGGCCAAAGTATAGGAGCTTCAGCTTCAGCATCAGTCCTTCTGAAGAATATTCAGGACTGATTTCTTTCAGGATGGACTGGTTGGATCTCCTTGCAGTCCAAGGGACTCTCGAGAGTCTTCTCCAATACCCCAGTTCAAAAGCATCAATTCTTCGGCTCTCAGCTTTCTTTATAGTCCAACTCTCACATCCATACATGACTACAGGAAAAACCATATCTTTGCCTAGACGGACTTTGTTAGTAAAGTAATGTCTCTGCTTTTTAATATGCTGTCTAGGTTGGCATAGCTTTTCTTCCAAGGAGCAAGCGTTTTTTAATTTCATGGCTGCAGTCACTATCTGAAGTGATTTTGAAGCCCCCCAAAATAAAGTCTGTCACTGTTTCCATTTTTCCGCCCACTGATTCCACTTATTTTGTGTAGCTTGTGGTCTCTGTAAGTGGGTGGCTTAGAAAAAGTGTAAATGTGGGAAGGATGCAGAGTACTTGCAAGAGAGTTGCCCAGTTAGTCAACTTTCTTCAAAAGGAGCAGGAAAAAGATAAAACAGGACTGATAATTTCGTTGCACAAAGAATAAGGTACAATCATAAGGTTTCCCATAGCTAAGCCCTACTTCTCTCTTTTTGGTTTCCTGGCATTTTCATTAGGGAATGGTCCAGATATACACATTCCTCAAACCTACCAACCTCCTGTTAGGTTTCAGCCACCTTTTGTATAGAGAGGATGGCCTTTCTCTCTTTGAATTCTCACAGATCCCAGTCTCACATAGCTAACTTCTGTCGCTCTCTCTGAGCATAGAAGAGGCCATTCCTGATCTGTTGTGCCTATTGATATCAGGTACGCCAGGTGCATAGAATGCTTTACTTCCCTTCAGAATGTTTACCAGTATTTTAATTATGAACTTATTCATGTGACTATTTACCTCTCATTAAACCAAAATTCCCAGAGGGGCACAGGCAATTTTGTCTGTGTTCAGAGTGTAATTACAAGCAAGAGTCTGAAGCAATCTTAATGAAATATCAACATGATTGAACTAAAATATAGGTGTAGGAACATTCACTGATGCATTATTGTCATTTTAAAAATAGAAAAACCTTAAATTTTTATAAATGGGAGAATAGTTAAATTATGGTTCTAAACCTAGTGGAACCCAAGACAATGATTTAAATGAATGATGTAGATAATATATATGAATGGAATTGAATAATATTTATGATCTTTAATTTTTCAAATGTTCTGTTTGAAAATGTGTATGTTTTACATGAAAGCACACGTGCTACTTCGGGCACCCCGGTTTACTTTCTGCTCATGTACCAGCCAGTGCTCTTTGTACTTTGGGGTCGTTGTGGTTGTTACCTAAAGCATAATAGTATTTTCTCTCCGTTACTGGTTAACTCCTCTTTGGGTACCATGTCTCAGCTCATTGTTAATGAACCCACCCTCCCTGCATCATGCATCCCTATTCCATAAATAGCTCTCTTCCTCACATTCACCCGAATTGTAATTTTGCAGTCATTTCTGTGACACCCTGGGGGCATGCTCCCACTGAGTGGGAGCTCCGGAAGGCTGCTGCGTGGTCAGTATGCGTCTCTGTACCTTCAGAGTCTAGCGCGATGTCTAGCACTGAATCAAAACTTATTGTTTAGATAATAAGTAGCAAGCCAGAATTTAAGACAAACTCAACCTCATTCTAAAATCTGTGCTCTTAATTAGTAATACATTACCACGTGAAGTTTCAAAATCATATTTTACTAAAATAGAAATGCCAGATCCAGGAAGCACTTCAGAGGGCACTGTTTCTGCCTTTCACATAGACAGACTCAGTGAGAACTGTCCTGTTATCTCTGCTTGAGGGCGGGGGAGGGAGCATGAGACTGTTCCAGTCCTGATGATCAGAATAGAAACTGTTGGGAATTCGTTCACTGATTTTACTCTGGTTTTTAATACCTACCTCGTGATTCACCAGAACCAATAGTTCTGATAAATTCTGTCTGTGGCTCATGCTTTGTCTCCCTGAGAGACTGTATTCTTACCTATCCAAGGAATTCAAGCATGTTCATTTCCATAGGCAGATAGTAATGACCCCACTTAAAAAAAATGAGATTGCAATAAAAATCGGAAAATCATTGTGCTTGGAAAGGAAACAAATTTAGATTATAAATCTATTAATATTTAGGTCGCCTTTAGCGTTAACCGTAGGTTTGATCTATAAACAATTCATGTGTCTGTGTAGGTAATTGTATAGAGAAGTAAAGAATCATTCAAGACAAAAACACTCTAATATTGACCAAAATGCCACATTTTATGCCTTTTTGAAAGAAAAATTATAGCTATGACATTTAAATTTTCACATATACACTTGCCTCCTGCTCCCTCAAAAAACCTTTTTGACTTAGCCCATTAAGATTTGAATTTTAATATGATTTGAGCAAAAATTCGAAGAATATTTTATTTTCAAAGTTTATTTTATACTCATATATATGAAATGCTAATATTACATGAATTAGACAAACATCATATGAATCATAAGAACATTATATAAATTATAAGTATATAGAAAATTGCTCACAAGGCCTAGAGTATTTTCTTTTTAATAGTCTCAGACGTGGTAAGACTTGGTTCCAGAAAATCAGTTTCACACTAAAAAGTTAGTCCATCTGTCAACATGTCTATTTATCTGTCTGTACACACCCACATATGCACACTGATACACTGTTATTGTTGTTTGGTCACTAAGTCCTGCTCAACTCTTTGCGGCCCCATGGACTGTAGCCCCCCAGGCTGCCCTGTCCATGGGATTTCCAGACAAGAATACTGGAGTGGGTTGCCATTTCCTTCTCCAGGGGATCTTCTCGATTCAGGGATTGAACCCATGCCTCATGACGTGGTGAGATTCTTTACTCCTGAGCCACCAGGAAAGCCCACACTCATATATATACACACATATATATGCACACAAACTCATCCTCTCCTTCTATATAGGTGTGTATTTGTTCATGTATAGATACAGACTTCTTTGAAAGGTCATTATTGTCTAGTGAAAGAAGAATTGGATTTTGCAGCAGAGGACTCACTTTTAGTTCTGGCCCAAAGCTGTAAAGCCTTAAGCCCTCTATCTTCCTGTTGCCTGCTTTTCTTGCTTATTTCATCTGACAGTTAAGGGTATGAACCTAAATGACTCTCTAGTTCTGATATTCCCTAGTTTTTCTTTCTTCTCCCTCTCAACATAGAGCATGCTTAAAAGAACATTTTCCCCCCCTTAGCTTGAATTGATCTAAATCTTACAAGGAGATAGTTTTGTTTTTAATTAGCTGCGGTTGTTATTCTGTGTCTGAGAAGTCAGAGAGCAGAGAAATACCCAGCTGTCTTTTGCACATCAGTTGTCTTTCATGGCATGACATTTTGCTGAGTAAAAATGTAAATGAATCAAAGTTGGACTTTGTACTCCTTAAAATTCACATGGGGTCGCATACTGGGAAAGATGTATTTTAGTCTTAAAAACATTTGAAAAAATAATATGATATCTGCCAAATATCAAATAGAGCAGTGTGTCTTCAGGGGTGTGTGAGTTTGTGTGTGTCCCAAAAGCTTTGCATTTACATGCATATATATAAAAATAAAATCATAAAATAAACTTTTTATGAAAAGTATTGGAAATTCTTTGTCCAAGGAATATTTGATCCTTCAAAATAGTCACCATGGGAGACCCTATGTTTATTCCAATCAGGTTGTCATCACACAAAACAGTTCAGGAATTTCCTTTTTTAGAATTGCTTACAGTGTTTTCTTTGAATATTCTCAGTGGTGGTAAAACTTTGTTACAGAAAATCAATTCCATCCCTAAAGGTTAGTCCAAATACAATTTGAAGTGGTGTGAAATTTGGCATAATGCCTGTCCGCTTAGTCCTCACTGAAGAACTTATTCCTGGCAGCAACAGCAGCAGAAGTACCTCATTATAAAGCTTTTTCACTTATAAGAGGGCCCCATGGCATGGATCCCAAAAGTCGTGTTCTGATAAGCCCCATTTGGCACATTGGTAAAAAATTAAATACACTTTATGCTTTAAATCAGAGATGAGAGTGCATTGGAATGTGAGAAATATTTCTTTTCAATTTGGAAGGCAAAGTCATCAATCAAACGTTAGATAAATGATGCATTTACTTTAAGTCTGTCGATAAAAAGATCAATTAACATAACCATGTCTTCTCTGTAGGACAACTGGATAATACTTATCCTTGATCCTATTAAGAATTCAGAGTTTCTTTTTCTCTAGTCATCTAATCAAAATATCTTCATTTTAAGAAAAAATACTAATTGATAATTATAAAATAATAGAAAAAATATCATAGAACAAGGGTCCTAAAACGCTAGCAGTTTCCTAAGTGATAAGAGTATTTGGTGGAGAAGGCAACAGCAACCCACTCCAGTACTCTTGCCTGGAAAATCCCATGGGCAGGGAGCCTGGTATGCTGCAGTCCTTGGGGTCGCAAAGAGTCGGACACAACTGATGTGACTTAGCAGCAGCAGCAAGAGCATTTGGAGCATCTTTTATACTAAAATTTAGTCTTTGACTTGAGTTCCTGACACGGAGATCCTAAATCCCTTGGGATTTCCCAGGTGATGAGAATGTCACCTGAAATTTGATTTAGAATCCCAGGTGATGAGAATGGCTTTTGCTCTAATGAGGCAGCTCTTGGTAGGCTCCTGGATAGATTAAGGATGCGGAATGATCATCAGACCAAGTCACGATTAGACACATAATATTTTCAGCCCCACCCCCACTTCCAGCAGAGGGAGAGGCGCTGGAGATTGAGTTAATGATGAATTATGCCACCATGATGTTTCCCGATTGGGGAACACATCTAGGTGCTGGGAGGGTGTGACACTCAACTTCCTAGGGACCTTGCTCTGTGTATCTCTTCCTCTGGATGTTCATCTGTATCTTTTATCAAATTCTTTATTATATGTTTGTGTGTTAGTTGTTCAGTCATGTCTGACTCTGAAACCCCATACACTCTATGCCACCAGGCTCTGTCCATGGGATTCTCCAGGCAGGAATACTGGAGTGGGTAGCCATTCCGTTCTCCAGGGGATCTTCCCAACCCAGGGATCAAACCTGAGTCTTTTTGCATTGCAGGCAGATTCTTTACTATCTGAGTCACCAAGGAAACCCTCTTTATTACATGATAAACTTATGTAAGTAAGTATTTCACTGAGTTCTGCCAAATGTACTGGTGCATTATGGAAAACCAGGAAGTTGTGGGAACCCCAGTTCATAGTTGGTTGTTCAGAAGTAGTGGAGACAACTTGTTACTAGCAATTGTCATCCAGAAGGGTGGTCTTCTGAGACTGAGCACTTAATTTGTGGGATCTCATGCTAAATCCAGGTATATAGGGTCAGAATTGCATGGTTACCCAGCTGGTATCCAAGAACCAACTGGTGTGGGAATTAACCCATGAATCTGGTGTCAGATGAGCTATGAGTATAGTATTTGTGCAACAGTAAAGGGAAACACAAGAGTTTTTCCTATAAAATTTTGAATGAATCCCATCAAATTTCCCAAATATGGGAAAAATCCCACATATAAAAATATTCTATCTATTCCTGACTGTAAGATACTTCTGCTCTTAGATTTCTTAAAAATGGAATTCAATTTCTGTTCCAGTTACAATTTCTATGGGATTTTCTGTTCTGGTTAAAGACAGCTGTATTATTTCAGTCAACTAGAGTAGAAAAATCTGTCGTTATAACACTTTCCCGTTTCTCCTGATGTCTAGTCAGTCCTTAAATGTGCTTAGCTTGTCCTGACAGCAGTTTGCAAACCTCTTTTCCCCTCACTATCCCTCTTGTCTTGTATGGACTGGTCATTGCCTTTGTTGTTCAGTGGCTAAGTTGTGTATGACTCTATGCGACTCCATGCATAGACTGCAGCATTCCAGCCTTTCCTCTTCCTCATGATCTCCCAGAGTTCACTCAAACTCATGTCCATTGAGTCAGCGATGCCATTCAACCATCTCATACTCTGTCATCCCCTTCTCCTCCTGCCTTCAATCTTTCCCAGCATCAGCATCTTTTCCAGTCAGTTGGTTCTTCACATCAGGTGGCCAAAGTATTTATTGGAGATTCAGCTTCAGTATCAGTCATTCCAGTGAACATTCGGGGTTGATTTCCTTTAGGACTAACTGGTTTGATCTCCTTGCTGTTCAAGGGACTCTCAAGAATCTTCTCCAGCACCACAGTTTGAAAGCATCAATTCTTCGGTGCTCAGCTTTCTTTATGGTCCAAAACTCACATCTGTACATGACTACTGAAAAATCTGTAGCTTTGACATATGGACCTTTGTCAGCAAAGTGATGTCTCTGCTTTTTAATATACTGTCTAAGTTTGTCATTGCTTTGTTCCAAGGAGAAAGTCTTTTAATTTCATGGCTGCAGTCACCATCTGCAGTGATTTTGGAGCCCAAGAAAATAAATTCTGTGACTGTTTCCATTGTTTCCCCATCTATCTGCTATGAAGTGATATGCACTTGTACACATGTAGTAACACAGTGACATCCATTCTTTACCAGTCCTTCCAGTTTTAGTTACCATCATTTTCCTTCAGATAGTCTACATTCCACATAAATTATTCTCATATTCCTGTTCCTATGATATTTGTTATTCCCTCAGCCTGAAAGTACCGTGGTCATTGTATTTCATGTTTATATATATTTAAAAAATTTTTAAAATACAGTTGTGATGTTTTATATTTAATAAACCTTCTTTGTCTTGCTTATTTGGAGGTTCTGTCTTCCTCATCTGATTCATACAGCAAATGGATTTTTCTCCAGATTTTGCTCACCAGGTTCGTTTTTTCCCCCCCTCATGTTTTGTATTTTTTTTATCTTCCTTACTATAGGGAGAGCTGATTGAGGGCAGGAACAAATCATTCTTTATGTTTTGTGAACTTTCCTGTGTCTTGCACAGCATAGATGCTACATCAATATGTGTTTCATAAATCTACATACCTGGCTATGACACACCCAATATTTATAGCCCCAAAAGTCTCTCAGGCGGATGGCGGTGGCTGCAGGAGCTCAGAAGCAGTGGGTCCAAAGAGTGTGTTGATGCACGCTGCTGTCACCTGCATGTCCCTTCCACCCGGAGGGCGTGCAAAGAGAGGAGCCGAGAGTCAGAAGCTTCCCCAGTTCCTCTAACTGCACACCGCATCCACATTACCCCAAAAAGCAGTTGAATGTCTCAAAGCATCAGTTTTCTCTTCTGAAAATGGTGATGATCTACTATATATACTATTGTTACTAAATCTACTCATAGGGGTTTGTAAAAAAGAATATATGGGATGACATCCAACATCAATTGATGAACTTCAAAGATAAATCTTTAATGAAACTTGTAGTTACAAAATATCCATCTCTTTAAATTTATAGCTTCATAAATGTCAATCTCCTGTTAACAAACTCGTCTGGTATGATACTGACCAAAGGGGCTATTATCTTTTCTTTTTCCCATTCCCTTGTAATCTATGTATCATTGGTAGTATCCTGTGTATCATAAAACTTGAAAAGTCATTTATTACTATTTTCAAAATGAGACTAAGTGAGAAATCCATTTTATTTAGGGCTAGTGTGCTGATTTAATATCCATTATTTTTCCCTAATCAGTGTGAGCTGGAAACAGCACATTTCTTCTCCAAATGCCACTGTGCCTATCATCACATGCATGAATTTTATTTGAAGCTACATTTTTAACCAGGATATAATTTGATTTCATATTTGTCTTTGATTGAGCTGTCAACAAAATTAAACTAATAGATGAGCAGAAGGAAAAGATGATGTGTTTTAAATGAGTTAAAAACAATAAAACAAATAGCACTTTTGTATTCTGATAATGTCATTTCTTATTAGATGTTTAGGGGACTCTCACAGTCAAAAGGCAAACACTGATCATTTAGATGGTATCTTACCTGAAGGGAAGGAAGAGGGGAGCTTTGAAATGCAGTCACTCTTTGTAGGTAGGTGTATTTGTATATAGCTTATCCAATCTCTTTTCCAGAAGTTTTACCTTCCACTTGAAGGAAGCTCTTAGTTCTTTGTCTTCATTACTTATATGTAAGCAGCCAGGGTATATTTCACTCCCTTCCCCTTCATCTCTTAGTTTTAGAGTCAAGCCAGAATTTTCTGAATTTTTGAAATTTATATATATATATATGTATATATACACATATATATATAATCTTTAATTAGAAAATACTCTAATGAAAAGCATACAAAGAGTATTTTGCTTAACCTTCTATAAGGAAACACCTGAATTTTTACTGATACTGTTACATATTCTCAGCTCTAGAGTCTTGCTTTTACATCTAAATCTTCTTCCCCTCTCGCCTTTTTCAAAGAAGTAAATGAAAGACAGCCATTTCCTAAGATGTGATAGACATCTAGAGACCAGAGGACCAAAAGAGTAGACAAGTCAAAAGAGAAAGATGTAGAGGATAAAATATGTTATTTGAATTCAGGTAACTGTCTCGACGTTTTAGCAGTTGTTAAAAGTCAGGTCCTGTTTTGAACGCCCATGTGTTGAGGAGAAATTTGCTAAGAGGCTCAGTCCCAACCATTGGTAAGCACTAAATTTCAAAATCTAGGGTATCGTTCCCAGAATTGGTGATGCATTATCATCAGTGGAAGAAATCCAAAAAATAGAAGAACTAGGATAATATGAACTTAATTTAGGCCGAGTGTCGGGCAGGGAAGGTTGAGGCGGGGATGAGGGAATCTTTGAAAGAAGGAATCCTAGACACCAGGTTTTGCATTAATATCGCCAGTTCTAGGATTACAACAGTTGATCCTGAACTGACTGATGTTCTGGAGTGGTGGTAACATTCAGGTATCAAATTCAGCTAAGAATGTCTGTGACAGGAGGGACATTTTAGAGGAAACTCATGCCCGAATCTGTATTGAAAGTGTGGTGCTACTGAAGCACTTTGCCGGGAGTTAGGGCTTGTGTGTGTTCGGTGATCTGGCCAGATCTCCCTGTGCTCACGCCACCAAAACAATGCTGGTGTCTACTCTCTGCAGAATGGACAGTTTCCTGTCTAGGTACATCGGTGATTATGAAGAACTGGCAACTAAACTAAAATTCAGCTTTATCCATCTGAGAGAAAGGTTTGTGATAATAAATCATTTTGATTGACATCAAAATACATCTTACATATTTGTTTTGACAGGCAGTCACTGTTTGTGGGAATATGTGTAAAACTTGTCCAATCTCTTCTTCTAGAAGTTCTAGATAGTTTTCATAGTTCCTTCTGTAGAAGGAACTTTTTACTTATACTTTTTGGTAAACAAGAGGGGCCTATATAAAAAATTTTGTTAGTTTCCCTAAGAGTAAGTTTTTTCTCAGTTCCTGCCTTCTAACTCACACATGCATATGTTAGTTTGCAGCTGTGTGAAATTTTTTATGATTTTGTTTGTGTGTAATCTATAAAGTGGGCTTCCCTGGTAGCTCAACTGGTGAAAAAAATATATATATCTGAAATGCAGGAGACCCCGGTTCGATTCTTGGATGGGAAAGATCCCCTGGAGAAGGGAAAGGCTCCCCACTCCAGTATCCTGGCTGGAGAATTCTGTGGACTGTATCATCCATGGGGTGGCAAAGAGTCGGACACGACTGAGCAACTTTCACTTTCACTTTCAATCTATAATGTAGAAAACATACCTGAGGCTAAAATTAAAAATAGGTGTGATATCATTAGTTTCATATTCTCATTGGAATTTTACATTAAAGCCAACACAAAAGTTAATGAAAGACAATATAGAAAGTGTGGGGAAGGGTAGGTAACAGTTTTATGTTACATCTTAGATGCATTTTAAAAGTTTACTTGTGAAGAATGCATTTGTTTTTATGACTATGTCTTGGCTGTGCCATATAAATCATTCTCTAATTAATGATCAAAGTAAAAAAAAAAGTCAAATTGGTTGTTAGGATGAATTGATCTAGTTTATTAAAATAGATCAGTCATTTCTATCAAAACAGTTAATCTGGGAGACCTTAAATAAATATTTCATGGGGAGTTACCATTCATATTCAAATCAGAAGACCATCATACATCATTTGTGGTTAAAAGCTGGATTTTTCCTCTGTCTATTGGATTGTTTCTCTGTAGTCTGGGTAAATTACATAATTAATCACATATATCTTAGATAAAATCACTACTTATATAGCCAATGAACTAGAATCCAGTCTGATATACAAGAAATATTTTCCTCAGAATACTTAATAATCAACATTCAACAACTGAGACTGAAACAAAACTATAAATGGCACTTTTGATTTTTTCAAAGGAGCAGTCTATTTTACCAGCAGTTGTTAGATAACAGGAACTTCATTATTTTTCTGCTTCCTCTTGTGGTTTTATTCATTTACTGTTAGAAAATAAAGCATGAAAAGCTCTAATAACATTTTAGTATGATTTGTTATTCACATTTTCTATCTTATATTAACCAAAACAAAGGACTGAATTCAGGCTGATGATTTCAAACAACAAATTTTAAATTATAGGGGGCTGTCTTTAGTGTGCTTATTGAGATTGAACTACCCATCAAAATTCAATAAAAGCAGAAAGAAATTAACAAAGTCAACAGAGAAAAAAGTTTTTACTCACCTTGCATATTAAGAACAAAATTTCTGAAAATTTTTACAAACCTAATTAGTATTTACCGATATAATGACAGGGAGCAATAAACCTGTGGTTTTAGCACATCAGAACCAGATTACATAGGTAAGCTGAATCTTATACTAAGGCCGTCTTGTTTTAATTTGGATTATTTAAAGTACTGGAACAAAGTATGTAGTTTGGTCTCTCTCTCATTTATGTCTTAGACCTTCCTTATACAACTACTCAGAGACTTATGGGTCACATGTACAACAGGAGGTCTCTAACTGATCCGTCACTCTATCATTTCTACATTGTGTACACCTACCGTCAGATTTTTGAACTGCATAAATTCCTTGAATGTATATAATTATTTGTCAGTCTCACAGCCACAGATTCTACATAGGATGTACTTTTTGAATCCTCAATAGTTTAGAATTGCATGAAATTCAGTTGAAATGTAAAACTAAAATAACTAGAAATTTGAAGTTTTGGAAATGGCCGTGAATATATTTGAGTTTTATCTAAAATGAGTTTTGGGAGCATCATTAGAAGAAAACACATGCTAGTTACCTTCCACTCTGTCTCCAAAGTGTGTTCCTTGGTTCTGCCTCACAGTCTTGCAACAGCAATTCTAAATAGTATATTCTCTGCCCCCAAACATAAAATATTTTAAAATCTCCTCTCTTTCTCTTTGTAAAAGACTATTAGCTGTAATAGAAACATGAAGAACTTCTGTGCTCAGAAGAAAGTCTTATGCCAACATTACATGGTCATCAATGGTAGGATAACTAGATTGATGTATGTGATTATATCAACTTCCAGACATATGCATGCAGAGTTAATAACTTTAAGTTTGGGAACAAGATGGCAGTATCACTCACAGAAAAGAAAGAATTAATTTATTCTCGTGATAAAATATTGACAAGAAAACTGATTAAAGGAAAGATAGCAAAAATTATCCAGGGAAGACCAAATCAATACAGTCTGAGGAGGCTGACATTTACAAAATTGTTTCTTGTCCCTAACTCCATAAATCTGCGTGTACATGACTACTTATACATGTACATACCAGGACTCTGAAATCAAGTAAATTTTTAATATTCTATCATAGCTTTTCTGAGTCCAAATATGCTTTAGGTTGTTTCTAGGTACCAGATAAGATCAAAGCTAATAACTGTATTTTAGTATTGCTTTTGAACATTGAAGGCTAGGAATGGGGAAGATAAAAAGGCAGTATTTCTTACTTTATTTTTTACTGGCAGTGTGATATGATAGATCATTGTGAGTGGGTTAGGGATCTTGGGACAGTTTCTTCCTTATGGATTCCATTCGTTCAGTTACTGAAAGATGCCCAGAAGAGTGAACCTGCACCTTTATGTAAATCTCTTCAATTGAAGGTGTGAGGTAAAGAGAGTCACAGTTGTGAGTTCTGTAAGAGGCTTTAGAAAATAGGAAGAACTGATAATCAATAACTAATCTTCAAGATGAACCTTTTGTCTCTATGTAATGTCCTGTCCTGGCTAAATACTGGAAAAAAAGATTTAAATCAGAGCTTAGCATTTTGTAGCTACCACTTAAGAGATGTATTTGGTTGGCCAAAAAGTTCATTTGGGTTTTTCCGTAACATCTTACGGAAGAAAAGTCCCAAAGGAATTTTTGGGCCAACCCAGTATACCCTGAGAAACTGAAGCTTTGAAATATATTCCTCCATGAACTTTTAAAGTAGTAAACAAGAAAGGAATTAAGATATGTCATTTCTTGGGCAAAATCACTTCACGTGGAGAGTAATCTTTGAAAAGACAAAAACAGTAGAATCTTTCTGCATGAAAATTCAGACTTCGTGAAAGTAGAAAGCTGATAAAATATGTATTCCAAATAATTCAAAATAACTATAGTATCATTAAAAGTATATATCATTTAAAAAAGACTGTTAAAAGAATAAATAGCTATTATCATTTCTGAAAAAGACTAGGAAATAGAGTGCCTTACTTATGCATAGAGTAATTTGAAATGTTACAGGCATCAAACATTAAGTAAAATATTTCAACAATGTTAAAAATAACTATTTAAAAATGATTAAACAGCCCCTTCTATTATTATTTTAACCCTGTGTCCATGTTACTGATACTTACATGTTTCTTAAAGGGTCATTTCATGCCACTTAATGTGACACAAATCTATACCTTTGATTAGAAAAGCAGTATTTTATCTGTCAGTAGTACATCTGGTTTTTCCCTCCTGGGAGCTCTCAAATTCATGGTTGAAACAAAAAAAATGAAACAGACAAATATGTCTGCTCAGTTCCTCTAAGAGCGCAGTGGTTCTCAAAGACTTGTCTCTGGAAAAGCAACACCAGCATCACCTAGGAACTCATTAGGAATGCACAGTTGCAGCCCTGCCTGAGGTCTACTGAATCAGAAATCCTGGGGATGGAGGCCAAGAACAAAACCCCCAGGCAGTTCTGATGCAGGCGGAAGCATGAGAAGACGCATCCCCAGGTGCCTAACCATCTGAACTAAGGTGCCTCCGTCACTTTCACAGGCCCGAACTGCCAGCCCCGCTCCGCTAAATCACTGGGTACTCCTTTCCCTCCTCCACATCCTGTTCAGATTGTATCTGCATCTCATCGCTGATTCAGACAAATGCAGCCATAGTAATATACATTATGCTTTACACAGAACTGTATATAGTATCCATATCATGTATATGCTGCCCTCCTGAAAATTATTTACATTCACATCTGAGCCCCGCGAAGATGGAGATGATTCAGCCCTAAGGGTTCTTCCTTTGTAACATCAATGGCATGTTTCAGATTGTCTTCTAATTGTATTTTGGGGCCAGATTTACACAGTTGACTCATTTGTGCATACTGTCTATGAGAGTTCATGACACATATCAATATAAGAAAATTTCTCAAATTGAATAATTCAATAATACATTAAGAAATGGAGGATAGATGCAATGGGTGTTCATAGATGCTATTAAACATAAGCTTTTGGGTGGGATGGAGGTAAACACAAATAAATAATAAATATATACCAAAGTAGACACACATTTATACTGGCAGAAAAGTAAGTTTTCATGAATTTTTAAGGTAAATGTAAGCTTAGGAATATCAGGCTGTCTCTTTAGAATCATTTGCACCCCGCTCGATGTAATTGAATGAAAAAGTTTTAGAAGCCCTTGAGGGGGTTAGCTTAGAAGGTTCCCAAAGCCCCTTTTAATTCAGACCACAGAATTTCATTTTACAGATGCACTGGCTGTGTTGAATGGCTGGCAGGTCTTGAAAGGAAAGGTGCTATCAAGAATTTAATACTTTAGGAAAGGGGGGTTGCAGATGAAACTTCAGTGAAATATCTCTTTCAGTGTGGTAAATTAAGGTCTATATTCTATGCTCTTTTACCATGGAGGAAATACCTCTGAGAGAGGGTCAGAAGATTTCCTCCTTGAAAGAAAAGGTAAGGAAGTACATTTGTGTGTTTTGTTTTTTTTTTTTTTTCCCCATTAAAGTTTATTCTGTCAAGCATAACAAACCAAAGGAGAGAAATTAGTTTTTTTTTTTTTTTTAAGAAAGAACAAAGTAAGGAAAATAAAGCGAACTAATTACCAACATCCTCTCTGCCTTAGACCCAGATGTTTCACCTTTAAAAAAAATATACACAGGGCTGTGACGGAACCCTGGCGGTGTCACTCTTGAAGGGAGTGGCCTGGTGATAAAGCAGAGTGTCTCTGAAAGCGACAGGTGCTCAGAATTTCACCTGACGTCTCTCTCCCCTTTAAACCGCTGTAATTTAACCTGAAAGCCAACTGATTATAAGTAGGCATATGAGTAGTAATCAGCTAACGAGACACTAGTGTGAACATGGTGTGACCTGTCACACTATTAAAAAAAAATGCAAGACTTACTAGATCTTTAGAAGGGTGTAAGCCCTATTGGATGCTTTTACACTTAGAGACTGAGAAAAGCTTCAGGAACTGCTGTATATAGTAATAAAGGACTGCCCAGAATGCATTCAATTAAAGGCATTGCCTTTTTTTTTATTGCTGCTGTAACAGTCTATTACACACTTCATTGTTGTTGTTCAGTTGCTAAGTCACGTCCGACCCTTTGTGACCCCATGAACCACAGCACGCCAGGCCTCCCTGTCCATCACCACCTCCTGGAGTCCACCCCAACCCATGTCCATTGAGTCAGTGATGCCATCCAACAATCTCATCCTCTGTCGTCCCCTTCTCCTCCTGCCCCCAATTCCTCCCAGCATCAGGGTCTTTTCCAATGAGTCAGCTCTTCGCATCAGGTGGCCAAAGTATTGGAGCTTCAGCTTCAGCATCAGTCCTTCCAATGAATATTCAGGACTGATTTCCTTTAAGATTGACTGGTTGGATCTCCTTGCAGTCCAAGGGACTCTCAAGAGTCTTCTCCAACACTGCAGTTCAAGAGCATAAATTATTTGGCGCTCAGCTTTCTTTACAGCCCAGCTCTCACATCCATACATGACTACTGGCAAAACCGTGGTTTGACTATATGGACCTTTGTCAGCAAAATGATGTTCCTAGTTTTAAATGCATGGATTCTTTACCAGTGAGCCACCAGGAAAGCCTTTATCACACACTTAGAAGCTTAAAAATACATTTTTTAAATCATATAATTATGGTGGGTAGAAGTCAGAGGCAGGTCTCATTCAACTCAAATCAAGATGTGGTGGTGGTGGGAGTCTGCATTCCTTTCTGAAGGTTTTATAAAAGAATTTATTTCCTTGCCTTTTACACCTTTTAGAGACTCATTGCCCCTTTCTCAATCTTTAAATCTAGCAACACTGCATCTCTCTCACCTTTCTTCTGAGGTCATTTTTCCCTCCATCCTTTTCTGCCTCCATTTTTTTAGATCTTTTTGGTCACATCTGAATATTAATAATAATACAGAGTAATTTCCCCATCTCAAGGTCCCTCCTGTTAAACAAATCTTCTAAATCTCTTTTACCATCAAATTCACAAATTTCAGGGATCAGGTCAAGAACATTCTGAGGCGTCTCTTATTTGATTATCACACATATTGGTGAAAATCCCAGGATTTTTAACCTTCTTTATTCTTCTGACAACCCACTCCACTATTCCTGCCTAGAAAATTCTATGGACAGAGGAACCTGGCAGGCTACAGTCCATGAGGTTGCAGAGTTGGACATGGCAGAGCATGCATGCCTGCACTCCTCTGATAACTGTTTGCCTAAAACTGGCTGCTCAACTCTTACAAAAATGAAGTATTTTGCCTTTTTTGAGGGAATACGAGTGGATGATGTGGTCTCCTAATGTGCATTCCCTATAAATTGGGGGAAGGCAAGCTTATTATTTCAAGTACACATTTTTGAGCATCAAGTTCATGGCTGACGTTGTGCTAGATGTTGTGTGTACAGTGATGAATGAAATATGACCCAGTGTAGCTAATGCCCTGGGCCTGCCTAGCCCCTACCCTTAGGTGAAACAAACATAAGCGTGGTGCAGGGGGAACAGGTTTGATCCCTGGTCAGGCAACTAAAGTTTCACTTGCCATGTGGTACAGCCAAAAGATAAAAACAAAGTAAACAAAAACATAAGGAAGACTCTCTAATGCATAATATACAGGTCAATAACCAGGTGCTCTGATTCATAACAAAAGGCAATCTAGACATAGGTTTAGGGTAGCGCCTCTGAGCAGGTACATTAAGCCAGGAAAAGTGCTAACAAGGGAAGGTATCAGAGACCCTGCCTTGATAATAAACTGTCTGTGTTTGGAAAATGAAAGAAAACTCAGATTATTAGCATAGCTGGAACACAAACAGGAGTAGAGTGGTGAGAGGAAAGATTGGTACATAGTCCCTTCTGCAAAATTTGTGTTGTATTGTAAATTGAGGAATAACACTGAAGGATTTTTTAAATTAATTATTTTATTTTAATTGGAGGCTAATTACTTTACAATATTGTGGTGATTTTTGCCATACATTGACATGAATCTGCCATGGCTGTACATGTGTTCCCCATACCGACCCCCCTCCCAGCTCCCTCCCCATCCCATCCCTCAGGGTCAACCCAGTGCACCAGCCCCAAGCACCCTGTCTCATGCATCAAACTTGGACTGGCGATCTATTTCACATACGATAATATACATATTTCAATGCTATTCTCTCAAATCATCCCACCCTCGCCTTCTCCCATGGAGTCATAAAGACTGTTCTTTACATCGGTGTCTCTTTTGCTGTCTCGCATATAGGGTTGTTGTTACCACCTTTCTAAATTCCATATATATGCATTAATATACTGTATTGGTGCTTTTATTTCTGACTTACTGCACTCTGTATAATGGGCTCCGGTTTCATCCACCTCATTAGAACTGATTCAAATCTGTAATTTTTAATACCTAAATAATATTCCATGGTGTATATGCACCACAGCTTGCTTATCCATTCGTCTGCTGATGGGCATCTAGGTTGCTTCCATGTCCTGGCTATTATAAACAGTGCTGCGATGAACATTGGGGTGCACGTGTCTCTTTCAGATCTGGTTTCCTCGGTGTGTATGCCCAGCAGTGGGATTGCTGGGTCATATGGCAGTTCTATTTCCAGGAATCTCCACACTGTTCTCCATAGCGGCTGTACTAGTTTGCATTCCCACCAACAGTGTAAGAGGGTTCCCTTTTCTCCACACCCTCTCCAGCATTTATTGTTTGTAGACATGTTGATAGCAGCCATCCTGACTGGCGTGTAATGGTACCTCACTGTGGTTTTGATTTGCATTTCTCTGATAATGAGTGATGTTGAACATTTTTTCATGTGTTTGTTAGCCATCTGTATGCCTTCTTTGGAGAAATGTCTGTTTAGTTCTTTGGCCCATTTTTTTATTGGGTCATTTATTTTTCTGGTATTGAGTTTCATGAGCTGTTTTTACATTTTTGAGATTAATTCTTTGTCAGTTGCTTCATTTGCTATTATTTTCTCACACTCTGAAGGCTGTCTTTTCACCTTGCTTATAGTTTTCTTTGTTGTGCAAAAGTTTTTAAGTTTAATTAGGTCCCATTTGTTTATTTTTGCTTGTATTTCCATTACTCTGGGAGATGAGTCATAGAGGATCTTGCTGTGATTTATGTAAGAGAGTGTTTTGCCTATGTTTTCCTATAGGAGTTTTATAGTTTCTGGTCTTACATTTAGATCTTTAATCCACTTTGAGTTTGTTTTTGTATATGGCATTAGAAAATGTTCTAGTTTCATTCTTTTATAGGTGATTGACCAGTTTTCCCAGCACCACTTGTTAAAGAGATTGTCTTTTCTCCATTGTATATTTTTGCTTCCTTGGTCAAAGATAAGGTGTCCATAGATGCATGGATTTACCTCTGGGCTTACTGAAGGATTTTTAAGAAAGACAGAGCTTAGAGCTGATTTATATTCTTAAAGATTACACTGGAGAAGAGATAATTAAGAGATAAAGTCATTAAGGATATGAATGAATTAATCTAGATGAGAAGAAAATGTTGACTTAGTTTCAGATGACATTGGTAGAGACAGACATATGAAGATTTTATATTTTGAAAATAAAATAATGATTTATAACATAGTGACAAGATTTGCTCTCAGATTTCTGATTTTAGCCAGTAATTTGATGGACATTTAATTTACTGAAATTGGAAAAAATATTTCCCCATTTATGGGTTCTGAACTATCTTACAACAATATTTACAATTTTGAGGAGTCACAGACCAAGTGGAAAAATTCAAACATAAATTTTACCTGCAGTTTTGAGTGTTCATGGATACCCTTAACACTCCGTTTCACCAACTAGATTAAAAACTTCTGCCTTAAAGATCTTCAGCAAATTGAACTCTCCCTCTCTAAACTTCTACATATAAAAAGAGTTAAAGCTTTTTTAAGGTATGCACTTTAGTTCTTTTGTGACATAAAATTATTTCATTAAAGTTAGCTCATCTACCTCATCATTTGTAATCTTTGACCTGCCTTGCCTCCCTGGGAAGCACAAGTTTGTTTGTTTTTTTGTTTTTTTTAATGTATTTGTGTCTTTATTGATTTTTCTTCTTATACTTGGTCTTTTCTTATGGCATTTCTACCCATTCAAAATATACTTCAATGAGTCCCTTATCCATGAAGTTTATCTTAACTTGCCAGTTCATATTAACCATTCCCTTCATTAGCTCACTGTTGGAGAAGACTCTCGAGAGTCCCTTGGACTGCGAGGAGATCCAACCAGTCCATCCTAAAGGAGATCAGTCCTGAGTGTTCATTGGAAGGGCTGATGTTGAAGTTGAAACTTCAATACTCTGGCCACCTGATGTGAAGAGTCGACTCATTTGAAAAGACCCTGATGCTGGGAAAGATTGAGGGCAGGAGGAGAAGGGGACGACAGAGGATGAGATGGTTGGATGGTGTCACTGACTCAATGGACGTGAGTTTGGGTAAACTCCAGGAGTTGGTGACAGACTGGGAGGCCTGGCCTGCTGTGGTTCATGGGGTTGCAAAGAGTTGGACACAACTGAGTGCCTGAACTGAACCAAACTGAACTAAAGGTATTTAAAAGCCGATGTGGTTCTCAAATAGAAAAAAGTAGACTCACTGAATACAGGGGCACAGTAGCCTGGCATCTTTGAGTCTCTATTGTAACCAGTACAAAATAAGCCTTAATAAATACTTACCGAACATGATAATTGACTTGAATTGATTTCTTGTATTTTCCTAGGGATGATAGTACACTTTTCAAAGATATATATCTGTTAGACGATTCACTCAATAGCTTGCAGAAAGTGTTCCTCTGTGAATAAAGATACATCATTTAATTTCAAACATAAATCATTGAAAAATGACCTTTAGTGAAATCAAATGATCCCTTAGAAGCATGTGTTGCTGCAGTGATCACAGCGACCTTGCATCAGGCATCTGGAATTTAACCAACTTTGGGGAAGCTGTGGAAGTTTCTCAGTATATGCTGTATACTTTGGCCTTCCTTTAAAGGCTGATTAACTGGACTTTCCTACAAATTATTTTATTGAGTAATCTATAGTATCAGATTGTGAGCAAGTACAACATTAAATAATATTAAAACAATCACTTTTGTAAACTATGTGATTTTTTTTTTACTTCTAAAAGAAATCAAAACAAATTAATAAATTTTCAGGAAAAAAAAATCTCAACCGAGATCATGCTGATTCAGAATGTGTGATCATTATATGAAACCTGATTTAACATTTCTCTTTATACTCTCCAGCAGAAACATCTTATATATGTGCAGTTTAAAATTATTTCACGAGTCAAATGTTTTATTATAACAAGTTAAATGTTGCTGAGAAACAGAAATTGTGATCAATCAATAGGGGACTATTTAAAGCATCTCAGAATAAAATGTTGTTATCAATGAAAGTCATTTGGAACTCTTTGTAACACACATTCATTATTGGTGTGCAGGGGGATATTTGTAGTACAAACAAGTGTGCTCATTTTGCATTGTGTTAAAATATATTTCTTAGTTGAAGAATGATATTGAAGAAATATAAGCATTTCTTTTAAAAAACAACATATTTCATGAATATACATTTATTTACCTTTAACTGGTACAAACACATTATTCTGATGTCTTCAAGTTATATTCAGTAATGAATAATAAGGTTACTAGGGTGTTAGATAAAAGATAGGTCTACCACTAATTGTATAGATTATGAAGTACACTCATGTGGTAGTAAGACTTTCCAATTTCCTGTACTGGAATAAATGAAAATTCTTTACCTTGACCACGGATCCTCTGATTCCTAAACTCAAATTTTTAAATTGCATGTGAGAATTAGAGACCAACTCAACTGCTTTAAAATGAATCTTTGATTCCCGACATTCTCTAATTCATAGAAGCCTTTTAAAAATGCTGGGCTCCTAAGATAATTTAAGAAGCACTCCTATTGTGCCTCATCTGGTTCTTTCTCTCTGCCACATCCCCAGGTAGCAGCAAGCTTGTGGCAAGGAGACATGCTCACATCCTGCCTGGAGGTTTCCGCTATCTGTGTCCATCTGTGTCTCAGGACTTGACAAGCGTCAAAAGGAGAGCCTGATGCCCACAACTAGCATGGCCAGGCCAGGAGTTCAGGCTTCACTGCGACTGACTTAAACAGAAGGGGGAGTTCTTGAAAAGTTAGCGTTCCAGAAGGTCACTGGGAGATTGGAACAGCAGGCTTGGAGATGGGAGACCCTAAGTCTGACCTCTGAAGGACTGTGGAGCTGGAGAGGCTGTGTGGATTCTGGCTTCCTGGCTGCTGCAAGAATCTTCAAGATGTAAAGCATGAAAACGAAAGAGTTCTTTGCGACCCCATGCCAGGCTCCTCTGTCCATGGAATTCTCCAGGTAAGAATGCTGGAGTGGGTGGCCATTTCCTTCTCCAGAGTATCTTCCTAACCCAAGTATCGAACTTGTGACTCTTGCATCCCCTGTATTGACAGGTGGATTCTTTAATACTGCACCGCCTGGGAAGCCAATATATATATAGAAAGATAGATGGATATTGGGTTGGCCAAAAGGTTCATTCAGCTTTTCTTATAACATCTTACAGGAAAGCCCAAATGACTTTATTGCCCAGCCTGATTCATATGAGAAAATATTGGATGAGGAAAAAAAAATAATATCATAAACAGTTTGTGATTAAGCATCATGTTAGCTGTCTGCCCATAAATACCAAAGAAGGTCAGAGAAGGGGTCTCTCAGGACAAGTGAGGCAGTCACATGTATATAGACCATAAATACCAGAAACTCTTAAGCTGTATTCCCAGTTATGCCATAAAATATCGCCATGACCATCTCTGTAAACGACAGGTCAGTTTACCCCTGTAGCCTCAGGTCCTGCATCCTTCAAATAAGGATATTAATGTCACTAATTCATGGAATAATTGTGTGACAAGCTTATCACAATGCCTACATCTAATAAGTGCTCAAAAATGTGTGCTGGGATGATTAATTATTAATATTCATCATTATGGATTATTATTATTAGAAGTGGTATGATTTAGGGAGTGAGTTTCAAATTCAGCAGATGTTTTCCAAGGACTGGCTCTAACATTGCCCTGAAATGATCCAGTGAGAGTACCACTGCAGTGATGCTAATTGGTACTGTGGGAAATTGCAAACAGGAAACCTAGTGCTCATTATGGTGTGTTGTTTGAATATTACAAATGCTGAGCTCTCTAATCTGGAATAAAGACAATTTGACCTCCATTTTTTTTTTTTTTTTATTGCAATCACTGCTACAGCTGCTCAAAATACCTCCTCCATAGCAGCCACACAAAGAAATGTTCTTGTGTTTGTCGTTAAGCTGGAATAGATAACATTACTTCTCAGCCAACAGATTTCATCTTTTGTGAGTTGTCACCAAATACATTCAGATCCAATACTTCAAATTAGGAATTGGAAAAAGAGTTTGGTAGAGAATAAGAATGGCATCTTTTCTCTGTTTGTTCCCTGGAATGCCACAGATTGACTTAGTGGGGAAATTTTATTTTGATGAAAACCAGGAGAAATTTCTTAGAAACATTTAAATATAATTTTCTCTGAATTTGGAATGGGGGTTTTGAAGAAGGATAAAAAAATTCCTTGTGAAGAAGATGATCGTTTTGGAAGCAATTATACAACATTTTTTTTTTTTTTCTCCTTAAAAAACATTCCTTCATCTTGAAAGGTTTTCAAAATGTCATGACCTTTATCAGCCCTTTAATTTTTTCTGGAAAATATCTACAGATGCCAGTTTTTGTGTTAGCTCAACTTCTGGTCTGCAGTATTGAACCTTTTGTGAAGCACCTACTGAGTGCAAGACACTTGGGAAGCAAAGATGAGACACAAACAAGACATACAAGACAGCTTACATTCTGTTTTGTTTTGTTTTTTGTTTCAATTACTTCTAAAAACTATGGAGTACTTCTCAGAGGTTTTCGAATTAAGAATGAATGAGATTGGTAAACGTCTTTCTTCATAGCAAAATCAATAATATGAAAATAGCGTATTCATTTATTCCTTGGTTATGAACATTAAAACAGTAACATTTTTCTGTGGTAAATCATAATTTAAATGGCATTTTTCTGTAGCAAGTTGCTTGGTGAATTTCACTGAGCAAGTTTTAATGTTTTAGATATGATTTTTCTGGAAATTCTTCTCAAGGAATTGTCTTATATTGCTTTTACCTTCCAAAAAGACAGCTAATTGAAAATTAAATTGTATTTCTCTTGGAAATTAAAAAAGCCATTAAAAAAATTTGGGTAATTTGTTTTAGCTTCCTTTTATTACATATTAAATTCCATGCTATTACTTACCCTTAAAATTATAAATTGCTTTATAATTTTTATTGAATATTATTCAGCAAACTAAACAAAGACTGACAGAGGGTGTTTCTGATTATAGAAAATGCAGAGAATAAAAGAACATGTGGTCTTTGATTTCTCAGAGATCAGAGTTATATTATAAAAATTATCTAACTTCTGTGTTGTTACCATGATGGCATTGTTTGAATTCTAAAAGGATAATTTGCAATATACATATATTGTAAAATATTGTTTAGATAAAGATCTTTGGAAGGACCACAGATTTTCAACAATAAGAATTCTTTTAAATACACCTATCAATTCAGTTCAGTTCAGTCGCTAACGTGTCCAACTCTTTGCAACCCCATGAATCGCAGCACGCCAGGCCTCCCTGTCCATCACCAACTTTCAAAGTTTACTCAAACTTATGTCCGAGTCGGTGATGCCATCCAGCCATTTCATCCTCTGTCGTCCCCTTCTTCTCCTTCCTCCAATCCCTCCCAGCATCAGGGTCTTTTCCAATGAGTCAACTCTTCTCATTAGGTGGCCAAAGTACTGGAGTTTCAGCTTCAGCATCAGTCCTTCCAATGAACACCCAGGACTGATCTCCTTTAGGATGGACTGGTTGGATCTCCTTGCAGTCCAAGGGACTCTCAAGAGTCTTCTCCAACACCACAGTTCAAAAGCATCAATTCTTCGGTGCTCAGCTTTCTTTATAGTCCAACTCTCACATCCATACATGACCACGGGAAAAACCATAGCCTTGACTAGATGGACCTTTGTTGGCAAGGTAATATCTCTGCTTTTTAATATGCTATCTAGGTTGGTCATCACTTTCCTTCCAAGGAGTAAGCATCTTTTAGTTTCATGGCTCCCATCACCATCTGCAGTTATTTTGGATACCCAAAAAATAAAGTCTGACACTGTTTCCACTGTTTCCCCATCTATTTCCCATGAGTGATGGGACCAGACGCCATGATCTTAGTTTTCTGAATGTTGAACTTTAAGCCAACTTTTTCACTCTCCTCTTTCACTTTCATCAAGAGGCTTTTTAGTTCTTCTTCAAGTTCTGCCATAAGGGTGGTGTCATCTGCATATCTGAGGTTATTGATATTTCTCCCGGCAATCTTGATTCCAACTTGTGCTTCTTCCAGTCCAGCATTTCTCATGATGTACTCTGCATATAAGTTAAATAAGTACGGTGACAATATATAGCCTTGACATACTAGTTTTCCTATTTGGAACCAGTCTGTTGTTCCATGTCCAGTTCTAACTGTTGCTTCCTTACCTACATATAGGTTTCTCAAGAGGCAGATCAGATGGTCTGGTATTCCCATCTCTTTCAGAATTTTCCACAGCTTACTGTGATCCACACAGTCGAAGGCTTTGGCATAGTCAATAAAGCAGAAATAGATGTTTTTCTGGAACTCTCTTGCTTTTTCAATGATCCAGCGGATGTTGGCAATTTGATCTCTGGTTCCTCTGCTTTTTCTAAAACCAGCTTGAACATCTGGAAGTTCACAGTTCACATATTGCTGAAGCCTGGCTTGGAGAATTTTGAGCATTACTTTGCTAGTGTGTGAGATGAGTGCAATTTTGCGGTAGTTTGAGCATTCTTTGGGATTGGAATGAAAATTGACCTTTTCCAGTCCTGTGGCCACTGCTGAGTTTTCCAAATTTGCTGGCATATTGAGTGCAGCACTTTCACAGCATCGTCTTTCAGGATTTGAAATAGTTCAACTGGAATTCCATCACCTCCACTAGCTTTGTTCATAGTGATACTTTCTAAGGCCCACTTGACTTCACATTCTAGGGTGTCTGGCTCTAGGTTAGTGATAACACCTTCATGATTATCTGGGTCGTGAAGATCTTTTTTGTATAGTTCTGTGTATTCTTGCCACCTCTTCTTAATATCTTCTGCTTCTGTTAGGTCCATACCATTTCTGTCCTTTATCGAGTGCATCTTTGCATGAAATGTTCCCTTGGTGTCTCTAATTTTCTTGAAGAGATCTCTAGTCTTTCCCATTCTGTTGTTTCCCTCTATTTCTTTGCATTGATTGCTGAGGAAGGCTTTTTTTAATCTCTTTTGGCTATTCCTTGAAACTCTGCATTCAAATGGGAATATCTTTCCTTTTCTCCTTTGCTTTTCTCTTCTCTTCTTTTCACAGCTATATCAGCACTTCTCAAAGAGACAGTGGAAATATGTTGAAGATTTCTGTTAGACACCTTTGAAATAATGTGACTAACATATTGATACTTTGTAATTTTTTCTGTAATTTCCTTTTGACACCCCAAATTCTTGTTCATTAATGACATGCTGAGATTCTAACGTCTAATATGTGTTGTGTCCACATAGTGCCGCCAAATAGACTGAGAGCGAATCATCAACAAAAATCCATTTTAGTGTCTGCAGTGACACAGCGAAAGGCTTAGTGGGTGAATCATGAGACAT
This sequence comes from Cervus canadensis, assembly GCF_019320065.1. Lineage (NCBI taxonomy): Eukaryota > Metazoa > Chordata > Mammalia > Artiodactyla > Cervidae > Cervus > Cervus canadensis. Next base: position 90,247,158 of record NC_057391.1, on the reverse strand, counting down.
TTACAAGTTAGAAGATTGTTATGAGAATCAATTCCATCCACCACATTCTTTTGCCTTTGTCCATGTTACCTCTTCCTTTCTTCTTTTTTTCTTTTAACATATTTTTCTCACTGAACTACTAAGGGATACCATTCCATCATTATTTTTTACTAAAATTTTTATATGAGTTTTTAACAACTTTAACTTGATAAAATGTTTTATGTTTCACCTATGTGGCTTTTGGGCTTCCCCAGTAGTAAAGAATCTGCCTACAGTGCAGGAGATACAGGTTCGGTCCCTGAATCAGGAAGATCCCCTGGAGGAGGAGATGGCAACCCACTCCAGTATTCTTGCCTGGAGAATCCCATGGACAGAGGAGCCAGGTGGGCTACAGTCCAGAGAGTCAGGAAGAATTGGACACAACTGAGGCAAATAAGAAGCTTGTGGATTTTCAAAATTCAAAAGTAATTGTGATGTAACGTCATCTTTTAAAGAGAGCATGGAGAATAGTTTATTTATATACATGCATGAATCTCTACTTCACTCTTCACCACATGTATGACCTTGGAAACATCTCTTAATCCATTCTAAATCTCTGTTTTCTCCATTCCAACCCATGTTTAGAGTTGGGAAGATTCATTGATATAAAAGTTATGAAGCATCTAGCAGAAAGCATATAAGAAACACTAAAGAAATGTTGGGCTTCCCTGATGGCTCAGATGGTAAAAAATCTGCCTTCAGTGTGAGAGACCTGGGTTGGATCCCTGGGTTGGGAAGATCCCCTGGAGGAGGGAATGGCAATCTAATCCAATATTCTTACCTGGAGAATCCCCATGGACAGAGGAGCCTGGTGGACTACAGTCCATGGGGTCACAGAGAGTCAGAAAAAAGTAAGCAAATGGGACATAAACTTGCATCCTTTTGCACAGCAAAGGGAAACCTTACACAAAACAAAGAGAAAATTTATGGACTGAGTGAAAATACGTGAAAATTATGTTATTGACAAGGGCTTAATTTCCAAACTATACAAACAACTCATATAACTCAAAAGCATCAAAAAGCAAACAATCTAGTTGAAAATGGGCACAGGACCTAAAGAGACATTTCTCTGAAGAAGAGGTACAGATGGCCAACAGGCACATGATAAGGTGTTCAGCACTGCTACTTATTAGAGAAACGCAAATCAAAACTACAAAGAGGGACCACGGCGCTCCCCACTACCACCACCCCAGCACTCCCTCTGTGCCCTTCTCAACCACGCTCTCCTTTGCCCAGCAGAACTCAACAGCCGTTCTCCTCTCCTTCACTGTAGATGAGTGTGCGCTGACCTCGGTCTTCACATAGTGTAAATTATAAAGGGTTCTGGAACAGGCCCTGTGTCTCATGCTCACTCATGTTGATTCACCCATTCAGTTGCATGTAACAGTAATTTTATGTATGAAAGATACATACACCCTTGTGTTTATAGCACTATCGTTTACAACAGACAAGACATGGAAAAAATCTAAATGCCCGTTGACAGAAAAATGGATAATGAGATGTCATATATGTATATATATATATATATATGAGTTCAATCATGGGTTGGGAAAATCCCTTGGAAGAGGGCATGGCAACCCACTCCTATCCCATGGACAGAGGAGCCTGGTGGGTCCCAGTCCAAGGACTGCAAAGAGTGGGACACAGTTGAAGTGATTTAACACGAATGCTTGTAAAGAACAGGGAACTACATTTAGTATTCTGTGACAAGCCATATACAGAAAATAAATGAAAAATAATATATATATATGTATAAATGAGTCCCTTTGCTGTACAAAATAGTTTAGGACAACATTGTAATTCAACTATATTTCAATAAGATTAAAGAAAAAAAATAAAAGGGGAGAAAACACAGTTTCATTTATTTGGGCTTTCTGACCTACTTTAGGCCCACAGATGACTTTGGTAAGAAGTTATTTCTCCAGAGATATTTTTAAGAAAGGAGGCAGTAGCAGTTAAGAATCATATACTATTCCATTAATTCATGTATTCAGGCATTACATATTAAGCACCTTTTCTTCATTTTGTCCTGTGATATGGGGTGGAGGTATAATGATAATGTAGATATTGATTTTTCCCTCCTGACATCTACACTATGAAGTAAGTAAGATTCCTGGTGGCATAGATAAAAATGAACTTGTGGGTACCAGTGTGTGACATCCTCTGAGCACAAAAGAGGCATTTCGCCCAGCCAGAAGGGAAGCAGAGTATTCAAAAAAAGTGGTATGTGAGAAAGTGCCAACCTATGGAGAAAAGTGGTCTTCAGAGACAAAAAAATGACTCTGTAAAGACTTAGCAGAGGTATTTGGGAAATTTTAAGAACTGTCCAGAGTTAATGTTCTAGAATGAGATGTAAGAGAGATAAACCGAGAAAGTAAAGAAAAGCTAATGCAAGGCTGCAAAGGCCACACTGGCACATTTGCAAAGGATTATCTGGGAAGTGGAAAGAGAGCAAAAGATTTTCAGCATGCATGTGCAATTATAAAATTTTGCTTTAGAAAAGGGGAACTATTGTACAAGGGAGATCTCAGTTCCTGAAATGTATTCAGAAGAACTATACAAGTAAGATTTTAAAGACCTGGATAACCGTGATGGTGTGATCAGTCACCGAGATCAGGATACCCTGGAGTGTGAAGCCAAGTGGACTTTAGGAAACATTACTAAGAACGAAACTAGTGCAGGTGATGGAATCCCACTCGAGCCAGTTCAGATCCTAGAAGATGATGCTGTGAAAGTGCTGCACTCAGTATGCCAGAAAACTTGGAAAACTCAGCAGTGGCCACAGGACTGGAAAAGGTCAGTATTCATTCCAACTTCAAAGAAGGGCAATGCCAAAATTGTTCAAACTGTCACACAATTGCATTCATTTCACATGCTATTAAGGTGATGTTCAAAATCCTTCAAGCCAGGCTTCAGCAGTGTGTGAACAAAGAATTCCCAGATGTACAAGCTCGATTTAGAAAAGGCAGAGGAACAGAGATCAAGTTGCCAGTATTCGTTGGATCATGGAAAAAGCAAGGGAGTGGCAGAAAAAAACATCTGCTTCACTAACTACACTAAATCCTTTGACTATGTGAATCACAAAAAACTGTGGGAAATTCATAAACAGATGGGAGTACCATAGAACTTACCTGTCTCCTGAGAAACCTGTATGTAGGTCAAGAAGCAACAGTTAGAACCGGACATGGAACTACTGACTGGTTCAAAACTGGGAAAAAAGTATGACAAAGCTGTATATTGTCACCCAGATTATTTAACCTCTATGCAGTGTACATCATGTGAAATGCTGGGCTGGATGACTCACAAGCTGGAATCAAGTTTGCTGGGAAACATATCAATAGCCTCAGATATGCAGATAATACCACTCTAATGGCAGAAAGTGAAGAACTAAAGAGCCTCTTGATGAAGGTGAAAGGAGAGTGAAAAAGCTAGCTTAGAACTCAGCATTCAAAAAACTAAGCTCATAACATATGGTCTCATCACTTCATGACAAGGATTAATAGAAGGGGGTAAAGCAGAAGCAGTGACAGATTTTATTTTGGGGGGCTCCAAAATCACTGCAGATGGTGACTGCAGCCATGAAATTAAAAGACACTTGCTCCTTGGAAGGAAAACTTTGACAAAACTAGAGAGCATATTAAAAACATCACTTTGCTAACAAAGGTCCATATAGTCAAAGCTATGTTTTTTCCAGTGGTCGTGTATGGATGTGAGAGTTGGAACATAAAGAAGGCTGAGTGCCAAAGAATTGATGCTTTTGAAATATGGTGCTGCAGAAGAGTCTTGAGAGTCCTTGGACTTCAAGGAAATCAAACCAATCAATCCTAAAGTAAATCAACCCTGAATACTCATTAGAAAGACTGTTGCTGAAGTTGAAGCTCTAACAGTTTGGCTACCTGATTTGAAAAGCCGACTCACTGGAAAACACCACGATGCTGGGAAAGACCAGAGACAACAGAGAAGTGGGTGGCAGTGGATGAGATGGTTAGATAGCATTACCGACTCAATGGACATGAATTTGAGCAAATTCGGGGAGATAGTGGAGGACAGAGAAGCCTGGTGTGCTACAGCCCATGGAGAGCAGTGTTGGACACAACTTAGGGACTGAACAACAACAATATATACTGGGTTTTTTTTCTTTTTGATCAATATATTTTGTTTTCTATAATGTAAAATTTAGAAATAAGTAACATAAATCTCCAGTGTGTTAATATTTAGTATTCATAAAGCCTCTGATATCACAGAAGTTGATTAACATCATACTTTTCTAAAAAAATCAATATATTGACCAGTATATCTTCACCAGCCATCACTTCACTTGCTTTAAATATTTTCATGTTATATTATTTCTGAACCTCACTAGTGAGGACCCCCATATTATCTCTCTTAAGTGATCCTTACAGATGAGAAAGTCTTCAAACAGGATTTGTGTGTGTGTGTGTGTGTGGTGAAATTAATTTCTTAAGAACTATTAGGACTGTAAGAAAGTCTTATTCATTTGTTCTATCTCATTTGAAGTCCTAACGTTTCCATTTCATGGGCTCTGTTGAAATCTGAAAGGCTGTAAATTTATATATATATGTATGTATATATGCATATATATATATGGTATTAATTAAGTTTTTAGTTTTAATTAATTTTTCACTAATACCCAAAGTGTGTCTATAGTCCAAAGGCATCACCATCACCTGGGAGCTTGTTAAAGATGTGTATCCTCAGCTCCCAATCATAGACCTACTGAGTCAGAATTCCTAGGAATAGATCCCAGCAGTCAGTCCTTTTAAGAGATGATTCTTGTATATGCTAAAGTTTAGGAAGAAATGATTTTTGAAAGATACTTTTTAAAAATAAGTGATATTTGTTTTTAAAATGATACAAAAATTGAAATTATTGATACTCAATACCAAAAGCACAATGTGTGGAAAAAAAAAAAAAAGCAACCTCATCAAAACAAAGTGTTCTGTGAAAGTCCTTGTTAAGAGGGAGATAGGACAAGCTACAGACTGGCAGCAAATGCCATACGGAGGTCTAGTATGTGGACTATATTAAGAAATCCCACCACTTCATGGCAAATAGATGGAGAAACAGTGAGAGACTTTGCTTTCTAGGGCTCCAAAATCACTGCAGATGGTGACTGCAGCCATGAAATTAAATGATGCTTGCTCCTTGGAAGAAAAGCTATGAACAACCTAGACAGCATATTAAAGAGCAGGAACATTACTTTGCCAACAAAGATCTGTCAAGTCAAAGCTATGGTTTCTCCAGTAGTCATGTATGGATGTGAGAGTTGGACCATAAAGAAAGCTGAGCACTGAAGTTCTGATGCTTTTGAACTGTGGTGTTGGAGAAGACCCTTGAGAGTCCCTTGGACTACAAGGAGATCCAACCAGTCAATCCTAAAGGAAATCAACCCTGAATGTTCATTGGAAGGACTGATGCTGATGCTGAAACTCCAATACTTTGGCCACCTGATGCAGAGAACTGACACATTAGAAAAGACCCTGATGGTGGGGAAGATTGAAGGGGACGACAGAAGATGAGATGGTTGGATGACATCACTGACTGGATGGACATGAGTTTGAGCAAGCTCCAGGAGTTGGTGATGGACAGGGAGGCCTGTGCTGTAGCCCCTGGGGTCGCAAAGGGTTGGACATGACTGAGCAATTGAACTGAACTCAAAACATCCCAGTTAGGAAATGGGGAATGAAAGAAAAAAAAAGAACTTGGGCAGAATTATTTTATCTAAGAACTTAAATGTATGTCAAATAAGTGCATGAAAATATATTCAGCACCAATACCCATCAAAGTGATACAAATATAACCATGATGATGTATCACTACACACCTTCAGAATAGCTAAATTTTTAAAAAAGGTGACAGTACCAAATACTGTCAGGGATGAGGAGAAACTGGTTCCCTCACACATTTCTGATGGGAATGTAAATGGTGCAGCCACTCTGGAAAGCAGTTTGTCATTTGCTCCTAAAACAGTGTGGAATTACCACGTGTGTGTGCTCAGTTGGTTGCCCAGCTGTCTCCAATTCTTTGTGGCCCTATGGACCTGAAACCACCAGGCTCCTCTGTCCATTTCCAGAGAAAAAAATCCCCATGGTTCCTGCGTCTCCTGCATTGGCAGGCAGGCTCTTTACCAGTGAGCCACCCGGGAAGCCCTGTGGAATTACCATGGAACCCCACAATTGTACTCTTGGGTATTTCTTCCAGAGAATTGAAAACTATTACAGAGATGAAAGCCTCTGTGTATAGGGATTTGTCTACACTAAAACCTGTACACAGATGTTCAGGGCAGCTTTATCTTTAATAAACCCAAACTGGAAACAATATTGGTGTCCTTTAACAGGTGAATGGTTAAACAAATGTAAAAACATACCATGCATGCTACTCAGCAATATGAATGGAGGGACTGTTGATACATGTAATAATTAGGATTCCATTTTTATAATATTCTTCAAATGACAACACTTTATAAATTAAGGCTAAATTAGTGACTGCCATCATTTAGGGAAAGTGGGAAGAGGGTGCTGTTATAGAAGGAAATCTGCGGGATTCTTGTGCTAGAATTTCTCATATCTTGACTGTGGTGTGGATACATAAAGCTACAAATGGTATAAAATTACATGGAACTAAATTGTCTAGAAAGAAGCAGGAGCTATTGATAGTGGTGAAGAATCCGCCTGCCAATGCAGGAGACATAGAAGATGTGGGTTCAATCCCTGAGTCTGGAAGATTGTCTGGAGGAGGGCATGGCAATTCACTCCAGTATTCTTGCTGGAAAACTGATGTTGGTGATGAAGGACTGATGTTGAATCTGAAACTCTAATACTTTTGCCACCTGATGCGAAGAGCTGACTCATTTGAAAAGACCCTGATGCTGGGAAAGATTGAGGGCAGGAGGAGAAGGAGACGACAGAGGATGAGATGGTTGGATGGCATCACCGACTCGATGGACATGGGTTTGGCTAAACTCTGGGAGTTGGTGATGGACAGGGAGGCCTGGTGTGCTGCAGTCCATGGTTTAAAAGAGTCGGGCATGACTGAGCGACTGAACTGACTGACTGACTGATCATTTATCTATGGAATCTTAAAAGCCAAACTGAGAGTAGAGTGGTGGTTACCAGGGACTGAGGGATGGGGATATGGAAAGATGTACCTGGGACTGAGGAATGGGCTTATGGAAAGAAGTTGGTGAAAGGGTATAAACTTCCAGTTGTAATATGAATAAGTTCTAGGAATCTAATAGATGTGATGATTACGGCTCATAACACTGTGTTGCATATGTGAAAGTTGCTAAGTTATTGCACCTTGAATTATTTCACCACATAATATAAATGTAATTATATGACATGATGGAAGTGTTATCTAACCCTATGATGGTAATCATTTTGCAATAGGTAGGTGTGTCAAGTCAACAAGTTGTAAACTTTAAACTTGATGTTGCATGTCAATTATATCTCAGTAATGCTTGAATTTAAAAAAAAATTAAGCAAGCACTTCAAGGATTAAGGATTCATGATTCTCTTCATTGATGACTTATTCAGAAACTGAAGGAAATAGAAGCTAGTTGAATAATAGAATAAGATATCCAGACATATTTTCATGTTCTTTTTTTACATATTTCATGCTTTAATATTTTTTTACAAAAGGAATGTTGAGAATAACACTTTTCTTATTATCCAATAAAACTTGCTAAATACAATAAAATCTAAATGTAGATTGACTAAAATTGCTTCTGAATTTTGAAAAACCTTTAAGATTGAAATCTAAGGAAAATACCTTGTCACAGTTCTAGTAGAAATGGTTGAGAAGTCATCTGAAAAATCCACTAAGTCGATATTTATTCAGATCCAGATAAACTTATAGTTCATTTTTTGTAATTCATCAAAACTCATTCCTTTTGCTTTCTAGCTAATGTAAAGCCTAATTTGAATGCCAATCATCATTTTTGTCTTCAGAAGGGCTTCGCTTGGTCTACTATTGCCTAGAACTCTAGGGTCACAAAAGCCATGGACACTGAAGCATGACAAAAGGCAGAGGAGGGCTATTATGTTTCCACTTAAATTTACTTTTCTGCTGAGCCTAAGAAGGCTCACTCCCTGGAAGATTTTCGTCTCAAAGGACAAACAGATCCAATGTTTTTCTTGACATGATGACTATTTCATTGCTTCTGCCTTGCATATGATTAGAAGAGGATGAGAGATTGGTAACTGATTTTGTATTTTGTTAATTGGCACAAGTTATCACATAGGTACTTGGCAAGGGAAACAGATGATACCACTTACTCAACAAATACACTGAAAAAGCACTGTATAAATGCCAAAACATTTCATGATAGTTGGCATGTTGAATTCATCTTGTGACAAAAATATTTGCTATGAAAATCTTTCATCAACATTGTGATATAGGACTTTATGATAGATTTCTTGCTAAAAAAGGGTGATGTGTATATATATATACACATATATACATATAACCGTTTTTTTTTATGATGAAGATTTATGAATGGATAAAAAGTTCTTGGCATCTTACACTATCTTCAGATGATCCTGTCTTTAGTATGTATGGAGAAAGTCAGTCCCACCGAGAGGTTGAGACTGAGTTTAGCTTATTTTTTCCTTGAAAAGTTGTGAGGATTGTGGAGATGGTTTTGTAAATTGCATTTAGTAAAAGAATGAGCCATAATGAGAGAACTATAATAGCTAAAGTCCTCCACAAGATGAATCATTACCTTAAAAGTCCATTTCAATATTCATAATGTGATACCTTTAATCCATACAAACTCCACTTTTATCTTTGTATACAGTAGAATCTTTGTCACAATGTATTAAAACCCTTGAGAGAAAACTTTCCATGGTTCCAGGGTTAATATTTAGGGAAAATGAAAGCAAACTATTCTCAGGAAACTACCAGAGCAGATTCTTCATATTCATTTAGATCCAGATGGATTGAAGCTAATGCATGCTACTCATGAAATGTGATAGTCTCTTGGTTCAAGACCAAAGAAAATATGAAGATTGAACCAGAGTTTATCATATTGAAGATAGTATTTACATTTATCATCATACTGAATCTAAGCTTGGCTTCTTGGGCTGCTTTCAATGTTCTCCTTGAACTAAAAAAGAATCTGACTGAACTACTCAAATGTAATTTGCTCTATTCTTCCACAATATCCCAGGCATCAATCAAGCCTACAACTGTGACCTTAGACAATAGCCATCAGCAAATCTAATTCTGTACATTTTACTTAGGCTTAAAGTACTTTGCCTGTTTAAGGATTATGTGATAATTTCTCCAATAATCATTTGGCCTCTATTCATTGTAGAGAAGTCACAACTGAGGGAGATAAAACCCAGCACATCAGAGGTGAACTTCAGGACTCTGCACTTCAGGAGTCAGACTTAAGCCAACTAGGGCGTGACATTCTTCTAGTTATAATAAATTCTTGAGACCAGACTGAGGTTAAAGAGATATCAGAATTTTCTGGGAATTTTATTCCCTCCTTTATGTGAGGGAGCCATATTATGGGATGGTTTCTTTTCCTCTGATTTCCTTTGCAGAGATTCAGTCCTGGAATTTTTACAGCTATTTTGCTTGAACAAAAAACCAACATACAAAACTAGAAACCTCAGAGAGATTAAGTAACTTCCCTATAGTTCTACAAGTAGTAGGGAGAAAAAGTTTAAACTCTGGTAGTATTGTGCCAGAAGTTTCATCCTCCACTATTATGTGATAAAGTCTCATTATGTGCTAATCTCATATTAGTTCTGTATAAGCTCCTTTTTTAATTGTTTTGCATTTATAGTCTTTATTTTACAGTTAATACCTGTTATAAATTTGTCCTTGGATATGTTTACCATATATATATTATTTTTTTTACCATATATATATATATATATATACTTTTTTTTTTTACCCAACTATTTTGGTTACAGAGGATGAAATGGGTGGATGGCATCATCAACTCAATGGACATGAGTTTGAGCAAGCTCTGGGAGTTGGTGAAGGACAGGAAAGCCTGGTGTGCTGCAGTCCATGGGTTCGCAAAGTGTGGGACACTACTGAGCAAATGAACAACAATGACTTCATATTTATGTTTCACGTGTGTATTTCTGATTTTTACTTTTTGCCTGATTGCTTTGAAGTAGACTCTCTTTTGCAGTACTCTTATATTCTATAATGTCTTGTAGATACAATGAATTCAGTATGCATAAGAATTTTGATATAATCTCAAAATTATGACAAGTCTGGCTGTGATAAACTTAATCATTGAGTGGTCACATACTTGAACAATAGACTAATATTAAGGCAACCTCCTCCATACAAAATTGGAAATCATAGAGCATGAATTTCTTTGACATTCTGATCTCACCCTCCCCATCATCTGAATTTAACCACCCTAATTATCACTGTCCCTTTTCATACCTCTGGTATAAGACACATTCTTCTACGATTACTATGCTTCCTACCCTCTTTTGCCTGCCAGGTGACCCTGGCTCATTGGCTCTTACATCTTTTTTCTTGTTCAATTTTTTTTCTCTCTCTCTCTTCATTGACTCCTTTAGCGTTTAAATCCTATCTTGGGAAAAACTAAAAAGAACACTATTTTCTACATCTAACACTCTATTCAGCACCAAATACTCTCTTAGCCTCATCCTCTGAGTTCATCTCCTTTCATACAGTAGTTCCTTGAACATGTCTTTTTTTCCCATTTTTGATTCCTAATTCTTCTGCTTCTATCTCAAGGGAAAGTAAATCTTTGTTGCTAAAGTGATTCACTAAAAATTACTGGGCTGTCTGCTTGATTTGTTCCAATTAACTGCTTCCTTCTGGAGTTTCCTGTGTCTTAGCTTCAACATTCCTATCTTTTCTTGTTGACATCCTATGAATCTGCATCCAGATATTACTCATGGGATTCCCTTCCTCCATCACTACTTTAGATACTGGTATTTCTTACATTTGTACCTGGAGATTTCATTTATTCCTTTTTTTTTTTTTTTACTTTTATTGTTAATCAGAAGTGGCAATTTTTCAGACTCTCTCAAGAGCAGAATTCTGTCTTGCCTGATACATGTGATACCAACATAGTGCTACAACATGTAACAAAATATCTTGATTTATATAGAAATGAAATATAGCTTCTTTTATTTATCTTTCAATAGGAATAAAGGTCTTGAACAATGTGGGTTCTGTGTGGTGGATATTAGAATAATGGAGAGAGGAGATCATAGAACTAAGTGGTGGGGTGAGGCATAGTTTTCACCTATTTGATGATTTTGTTGAGGACTCAGACTATCAAAACGGATCATAATTGTTTCAAACATGGATGCATCACTCTAAGGAAGCTTTTTAGTGCCTGCTTTTAGGCTGCGTCCATCTAACGCTAATCCCTCGTGGCTCAGACTGTAAAGAATCTGCCTGCAATGCAGGAGACCCAGGTTCAGCCCCTGGGTCAGGAAGGGCCCCTGGAGAAGGGACTAGCTACCCACTCCAGTATTCTTGCCTGGAGAGTTCCGTGGACAGAGGAGCCTGGCGGGCTGCAGTTCACGGGGTCACAAAGAGTCAGACATGACTGAGCAGCTAACACTTTCCCTTTTATCTAATGCTAAAACAGGTAAAATGAAAGTCAAAAATATCATTGTTTGATACAAAATGTATTGTAGATATGCTAATATTTTTGGAATGCTTAATTTTTTTCCTTTCATGTTTATTATCATGCAATTAATATGCAATACTATGTAAGTTTGAGGTGTATAACATGATGATTTGATACCTCCTAAAATCAGTACCTGGTGTGATGCGATTAATGGGGTCACAAAGAGTCGGACATGACTGAGCGACTGAACTAAACTGAACTGAACTGAAAATCATTACCATAATAAATTTAATGAACATTCATCGCTTAACACTGATAGAAAATAAAAGAAAGAAAAGCATTTTTCCTTGTGATGAGAACTCGTAGGATTTCCTCTCTTATATCTCATGTATCACACACTACAGTATTAATTGTAATGATCACGTTGTACTTTGTATTTCTGGCACCCGTTCATAACTGAAAGTTTGCACATTTTGACCACCTTCATCTGACTCCTCTCACCACATGCCCCCTAACCACAAAACTGATTTTTGTATGAGTTTGTTCTTTGACGTATAATTGACCTACAGCACTGTGTTAGTTCCAGATGCGCAGAATAGTGATTTGATAGTTATGTACATTAGAGTGATCATCGTGATAAGTCTAGTTACCATCTGCGGCCATACAAAGATATTATGTTATTATTGACTGTATTTTTCCACACTGTGCTTTTCATCCCCATGAGTCAGTTTCTTCTGTAATTGGAAGTCTGTTTTCTGAATTAAGAAAAGCTCTTAATTTTATTCTTCTCTTCCACCCCCAACCCCACCGGCAACCACCTGTTCTCTGAGTCTGTGGCTATGTTTCTGCATTGTGTTTGTTCATTTGTCTTGTATTTTGGATTCCACATATACATGGAGTCATATGGCATTTGTCTTTCTCTGTATAACTCATGTAACTTCGTATAACATTCACCAAGTCTATCCTCATTGTCACAAATTCTATTATTTTTTTAATGATGGAATAATACCCCATTGTACATCAATAACACATCTGATTTAACCAGTCATTTATTGATAGGTATATAGATGGCTTCCATATCTTGGTTATTGTGAATAATACTGCAGTGAACACAGGAGCACATTTTGAGTTAACGTTTTTGTTTTCTTTGAGAAAAATACCCAGAAATGGAATTGCTGGATCCTACGTTAGCTTGCGGCTTCCCTGGTGGTTCAGTGGTAAAGAAACTGCCTGCAATGCAGGAGACCTGGGTTTGATCTCTGGCTTGGGAAGACCCCCTGGAGAAGGGAATGTCTACTTACTCCAGTATTCTTGTCTAGGAAATCGTGTGGACGAGGAGCCTGACAGGGCTATAGTCCATGGGATCACAAAGAGTTGGGCACGAGTGAGCTACTAAAACTTTCACTTTTTCACGGTAGTTCTATTCTTTTAGATTTTTTTTTCTTTTTTTTTTTTTGTTTCTTTTAGATTTTTTGAGGAACCTCAGTACTGTCTCCCATAGTGACTTCTAAATGTTTTAATACTTGACAAAAGGAAAAACACACACACACACACACAAAACACAAAACTTTGAAATGGGAATTGGGAGTACTGCCTTAAGTTATAATATGTGCTCTAACTTTGGAATTTGTCTGTTAAGATGATTTTCCCCACAAAGGAAGAATTTTAAAACTTACAAAGAAAGGGGGTGGTGGGAGAGAGGGAGGAAAGAGGAAGAAAAGAAGAAAAATTAAAATGCATATGGAATTCAATATCCTGTAATTGCAAGCCTCCTTAATGATCTTAACGTACAGAGCACATAGGAGATGAAAGAAAGAGGGGGAAAGGAAAACTTGCTGGTTCTTAACGGATTAACCAAGGGTGTCTTAATAAATGCTGCTATAGTGTTTATGGTACAACAAGGGGACCCCACATTACCTTTAAGCTGTGCCTTTCCCATGGCCTATATTGTCTAATCTTGTACTACGTTTAATCAAGTTTGATGGGCTGCATAACAAAGGAGGAATTCCAGATAGTATTTGCTCTCATTCTTTTATTCCCTGGGTAGATACAGAGAAGAGGCAAAACATGAGTCTGAGGAATGAAGACGTTTCAGCATAATGCTCTGACCTCTAGAGCAAACGCGTTCCACATGAGAGTGTTCATGTTAATAAAAAGGTTAGCGTCATTAATTCCATGATCTCTTGTTTTGACAGCCAAGATGAATTGGTCTGTTTTCTTAAACATTCTATCCTCTTTCCTGGGGAGAGATTTCATCCACAATCATGGCACAAAGTCAATTAATACAATTTCTTGAAGGGACATATGTAATAATGACCAGCAGACAAACTGAGAAGGTATTCAGTGAATTAATAATCCCATAAATCTTTATAATAATTTCATAAATGTTTACAAAAATTCCTTAAAAATCTTTTCCTTTATCTATACCTACTGTTGAAATCATTGGGAAATCAGCTGTTATGATCATTGTAGAATATGCAAAGTCAAGGGAATTATAGGGACAACCGAGCTATATTCTTTTCATGGTCCAGTCTAAGTATAAAAATTCCTTGTGAGTTGATTGCAACCTTAAATCAGTATGTTTTCATTCCAGTGCTCTCTAGATATAGAGAACCAATAAACTTTTACATTGTTTAGCTGACTTACTAGCTCCCTAAAGCTATGCTGAGCATCAGTAATAATTTTCTAAATGACTTCTTAGAGCCACAGAATTCAAGAAGTCAAGTCCCAGAGATCAGAAATAGATTGTGAAGTGGGGATGATTTGCTAATGGTCCTTCCTTTTTTGTGATATAGCTGGCCTTGTGATTGAGGGGCGGGCTAGAAAAGCAAAATATGAACATATAGGAAAAAGGGTTTTTTGAAAAAATAGACCGTGAATAGTCAGATGATGAAGACACACTGGAGAGATGAGGGTATCGAAAAGAGAAGACACATACTTCTCAATTTAGCACAAGGTCAGTCCTCATGCATAAATCCTCCCACATGCCAGCTTGTGTATTCCAGCCTCAGATCAGCAGCCACTGGCCGAATCACAGGAAACCTGGCTTTCTGTCCAGTTTTTTTCCTTTCTTTCAGTTTCTCTTAATTGGCCTATAAAAGACGTTTTCAACCTCTTTTTCCTTGACCACCTCCCGTGAAGGGACTGGAAAGCCAAATAATTACCTTTCCAGGACTTTTTTTCTAAATGTTTAGCCCAGTCCAGCTTCTGAGAAATAAGCAGCATTCTGCTGATGGGAAGGGTTTAGTTCTCAAAAAAAAAATAAATAAATAAATAAATAAAATAAAATACTTCCCTTATAAAAAAGGACATGGTGGATTTTCTTCACTTGTCCACTCTTTATGCCTTCAGAGTGGGTGATTTATCCATTGTTGCTCTGTGTCCATTTTACCATGAAGCCAAGTAGGGACAGACCAACAGTCTTAGGATGGCAGGTTAGAAAGACAGAAAGATGGCACGCTTATGTACTCAAACAAATGCCAGGAAGACCAACCCTCAGATTAGGTATGTTCACACAATAACCACTGTAGTCTGGTTTTCCGCTTATGACAGATCATGTGACCTAAGGTCTTTACAAATAAATATTTTTAGCATTTTTTAAATTATAAGAGTATTTGATTTTGGTGACATGAAGCTCCACAGGATATTCTTGTATTTTTTTTTTTTCATTTATTTTTATTAGTTGGAGGCTAATTACTTTACAATATTGTAGTGGGTTTTGTCATACATTGACATGAATCAGCCATGGAGTTACATGTATTTTTTGACAATTGTCAGACCGATCACACGAAAAATACATAGGATATCTACAGACATACAGAAATCTCATCTAAACAGAACAGTTTAACCAGTTGGTCCTTTGTCAGAAATCTTGGTGGAGTTTTATATTTCATCTCTTTCCTCTCAACGTATCATTTGTTTTTTTCAACTCTGTAGCCTTGTGGTATGAGCCTGGCCTCTCTGCATTTCCTACTGTTTAGTTGGTAAGTCATACTGACTCTTCTACAACCCCTACATGGACTGTAATTCACCGGGCTCCTCTATCCATGGGATTTTATAGGCAAGAATACTGGAGTGTGTCGCCATTTCTTTCTCTAGGGGATCTTCCTAGCCCAGGGAGTGTGTCGCCATTTCTCTCTAGGGGATCTTCCTAGCCCAGGGAGTGTGTCCCCATTTCTCTCTCCAGGGGATCTTCCTAGCCCAGGGAGTGTGTTGCCATTTCTTTCTTTAGGGGATCTTCTTAGCCCAGGGAGTGTGTTGCCATTTCTCTCTAGGGGATCTTCCTAGCCCAGGGAGTGTGTCGCCATACCTCTCTCCCGGGGATCTTCCTCGCCCGGGGAGTGTGTCGCCATTTCTCTCTCCAGGGGATCTTCCTCGCCCGGGGAGTGTGTCGCCATTTCTCTCTCCAGGGGATCTTCCTCGCCCGGGGAGTGTGTCGCCATTTCTCTCCCGGGGATCTTCCTAGCCCAGGGAGTGTGTCCCCATTTCTCTCTCCAGGGGATCTTCCTAGCCCAGGGAGTGTGTCCCCATTTCTCTCTCCAGGGGATCTTCCTAGCCCCGGGCGTGTGTCGCCATTTCTCTCTAGGGGATCTTCCTAGCCCGGGGAGTGTGTCGCCATTTCTCTCCCGGGGATCTTCCTAGCCCAGGGAGTGTGTCCCCATTTCTCTCTCCAGGGGATCTTCCTAGCCCGGGGAGTGTGTCCCCATTTCTCTCTCCAGGGGATCTTCCTAGCCCGGGGAGTGTGTCCCCATTTCTCTCTCCAGGGGATCTTCCTCGCCCGGGGAGTGTGTCCCCATTTCTCTCTCCAGGGGATCTTCCTAGCCCGGGGAGTGTGTCGCCATTTCTCTCTAGGGGATCTTCCTAGCCCGGGGAGTGTGTCGCCATTTCTCTCCCGGGGATCTTTAGCCCGGGGAGTGTGTCATTTCTCTCTCCAGGGGATCTTCCTCGCCCGGGGATCTTCCTAGCCCGGGGAGTGCCATTTCTCTCTCCAGGGGATCTTCCTAGCCCGGGGAGTGTGTCCCCATTTCTCTCTCCAGGGGATCTTCCTCGCCCGGGGAGTGTGTCCCCATTTCTCTCTCCAGGGGATCTTCCTCGCCCGGGGAGTGTGTCGCCATTTCTCTCTAGGGGATCTTCCTAGCCCGGGGAGTGTGTCGCCATTTCTCTCCCGGGGATCTTCCTCGCCCGGGGAGTGTGTCGCCATTTCTCTCTAGGGGATCTTCCTCGCCCGGGGAGTGTGTCGCCATTTCTCTCTAGGGGATCTTCCTCACCCGGGGAGTGTGTCGCCATTTCTCTCTCCAGGGGATCTTCCTCGCCCGGGGCGTGTGTCGCCATTTCTCTCTAGGGGATCTTCCTAGCCCGGGGAGTGTGTCGCCATTTCTCTCTAGGGGATCTTCCTCGCCCGGGGCGTGTGTCGCCATTTCTCTCTCCAGGGGATCTTCCTAGCCCAGGGAGTGTGTCGCCATTTCTCTCTAGGGGATCTTCCTCGCCTGCATCTCCTGAACTGTAGGTGCTGAGCCGCCAGGGAAGCCATTCCCTGAGGTGATAATAAAAGGACATTGGATGATTCATGCATTGTGCTCCTAAAAAGGGCATGCATATTATTATTTTTAGATGTGACTTCATTTTGTCATGCAGTAAATCATTTTAATAATTATGTTTTCATGGCTTGGCATTTGATAGGCATCTATAATTATACAGTGTCTGCACCCATGGCCAACCCAAATTTTTTCCACTGCTCTTGTGCCAACTCAACAAAGCACAGCCCAATGTAATAAATAGACAGAAGGATGTGACACCTGCATAGGTGTTATGTATTACTTACTAACTATGTGCCTTCAGATAATTTGATTAACCTCTACTTAAGTTCTAGCTTTCATATAACAGAGAAAATCTTGCATATTGCTGTTTTGCAATTAAATAAGAGTCATAAAAAGAATCCATTGTAGCACTGGTCTGCAACCTTTTTGGCACCAGGGACCAGTTTCAGGAAGACAGTTTTTCCACGGACAGAGAGTGAGGGGTAGTTTGGGGATGATTCAAGTGCACTGCATTATTATGCCATCGCTGATCTGACAGAGGCAGAGCTTGCGCTATCATGCAAGAGGGGAGTGACTGTAAACACGGGCGAAGCTTTGCTCATTCACCCACCGCTCATTTGCTGTGGAGCCAAGTTCCTAGCAGGCCAGAGACAAGTATCAGTTGTGGCCTGGCGGTTGGGGACTCCTGCATTACAGAACTTGGCATGTGTTTGACACTCAACAAGTGTCAATGACTTGCTTGCTTCCCTGACATGTTCATTTGCTGTTGTTTTTCTTATGAAATTATCCATGCTGATTGAGGTACAGTGTATTAAGTGTGTTAGTATTGGCAGAAGCAAAAGTATATACACCCCATCTCTCACATAATAATCTGTAGAGCAAAAACTGTAAAATAGAACTAGAAATAAATGGTATGTCCTCATTATATAATAATAATGATTGATGCGTTAAATCTCACCACCTGTTTATGTCTGTTGGGGCTATGAGTGGATTATCTGCTTTGAACAACTCAAAAATCCTGTCAGTAAGCTACCATTTTGTTCATATCCGTCTTACAAATACAAAATTAAAAATTCAGCAAGTTAAAAAGTCCAATAGCTTACTCAAAGTCCAATAGCTTACTCAACGTCCAATATCTGATCAGTATGGAATTTGGTGAACTTCATATTTGAATGAAACCTCTGTGAATCTAGAGCCTGATCTTCCATTCTCCTTTATACTCTGCCTGGAGAGTAATTGATAATTTATAAGTGATTGAGTATCATCAATTGCAGGAATATCTCTCTAGTCTCCAGAAATTCTCAAATGTTTTTTGAAACAGGAAGGACTAATCTTTATACTGTCTTATTCTTTAGAGGAAGATAGTTCTATCAGATAGTACATCAAATAATTATCTGATTATGATCCATATGGAACGTGGTTCAATTCTTTGTTAAATATTGAAAACACAACTTCTCAGTGGAATGGTGGTTATGAGGGGCTGGGAGGTAGGAAAAAAGGGAAAATGTTGTCAGAGGGTACATATTACAGTAAGAAAATGAATAAGTTAAACTAGAGACATAAGATATAGCATAATTAATAATAGTGTACTATACCCTTTGGAGAAGGAACTGGCAACTCACTCCAGTATTATTGCCTGGAGAATCCTATGAGCAGAGGATCCTGGAGGGCTACAGGCCATGGGGTTGCAGAGAGTCAGACAAGACTAAATGACTAGCACACACACAGACGATGCTCTTGAAATATGCTGAGAATAGTTCTCAACACTTCTTACCACTCACACAAAGGTAACTATATGAGATGATGGATGTGTTAATTAGCTTGTTCATAGTAACCATTTCATAATATATATAAAAACATCATGCCATTCAGCCTAAATACTTACAACTTTATTTGTCAACCACACCTTAGTGAAGCTGAAAAATAAATGAGTAAGCAGAAAAAGTTTATGTTGAAATAGAAAATAGAAAAAGCATAGCTTCTTAGATTCTTTGATAATTCTGATATTCAAGAGGTGTCCTTTAATGCAGTAGCTTTTGTGGTATATCAGTATTCAGGACCAAGTAACTAGACTTACTTAATAGACAGCAAGACCCAAAAGTCTAAATTGTGCTCTGCTTGTTTCAAATAAATATTTCATTCCCAACACTCGAGGATTTTCATATGTGACAGCAAACATTTTTAAATAAATGGTTTAGTTTCATTTATTCATATCCTGAGGAGATGGGTGTAGGCAGATCTAAAGTGTTGCTTAACTTTTAATGCATTTTTTAGAAAAGATGTGAATTGTGAATAGGCTATTGGAAGTGAGCCTTATAAATCACCTGAACTGTTCCACTATTGGCATAACTTGGAGTCATTATGTATAATTGGTTAATGGTGTATTTATTCTCACATTATTGGATCAGCTCCAGGGATAATCACTGATGAGTTTCAAAACTCCAGGAGGATTTCTGTGCAGAGGTAAATGAGTTAAAAAACAAGATAAAACTAATTACTTTTATTTAAATTCAATTTGGGGGTACTTGTTCTGTCTTGGGGGTCTTGCAGCAGTTTTCAGAAGTGATAAATTTGCTTTAGTTTGCTAACTTGTATTCCCCTAGAGGTGAGAAATTAAATCATCACTGATGAAAATCAGAAAGGAAGTCATTCAAACTAAAGTCCGTAGTAGAATTTCCCACCTTCATGCACTCTTCTTTTTGATAGCTTAGCTTTTTTTAACATGGCCTTTGGAAACTTGATAAAAAAGAGAAAAAGAACCATTTTCAAAGACAAAATCAAATGCACATTACCTAAAAGTCTTAGGACTTCCAGAAACTATACAAACACCACAATAGAAAAAGGCTCACGTGTGTTTCATTGAAGGCATCTGCTGTGACTGGACACAGAAAACGCTGACAGTATAGTGCTGTAATTTTCTTGTGGAGCTACCAGATATGGTCAAGTAATTAAAAAATCAAGACTTTTTGCCTTAATATACATCGCTGGATTAATCATTGTTTAACTGATATGATAGCATTAGAATTCTTTTCCTTTGACATGAAGATATGTATACTATTGAAGAGCAAATATCCCTGCAATAGGTTTATAAACTATTACATTTAACCTGTGTTCCATGAGACAAATAGGACTTTCTTTGCATAATAACTTGAGATAGGGAAAGGGAGCTAGTGAGAAATGAAATTCATAAGGCTTTGATGAGTATACCAATTAAAATGAGATTCAACCACATTAAGGAAGATCCAAATAAAGGTGGTTTGAATAGGAAGTGAGCTCTACCATAAGTTCTTGAGCTAGCCGTTGACAAGTTGGTGCAGGTACTCTGTCATCATCAGGGATCAAGGACCCTTCTATATATCTCCCTTTTGAAAAAAGGGAAAAGAAAGAAAACATTTTATTGAACTATGGGGTTTCCTAGTGGCTCAGACAGTAAAGAATACATGTATTCTCCTGTAATGCAGGAGACCAGTGTTCGATCCTTGAGTCAGGAAGATCCCCTGGAGAAGGGATTGGCTACCCACTCCAGTATTCTTGCCTGGAGAATTCCATGGACAGAGGAGCCTGGTGGGCTACCGTTCACAGAGTCTCAAAGAATCGGACACAACTGAACGACTAACGCTTTCATTTCACAGTTGCTTTTCAGCATTGGGTTAGTTTCCGCTGTGGCAAGGAGAACCAGCTGTGTGCACACACAGCCCCTCTTTTTGGATTTCCTCCCCCTGTAGGTCAGCAGAGATCACTAAGCAGAGCTCCCTGTGCCTTCAGTGGGTCTCATTAGTTGCCTGTTTTAAGTATTTTATACATTGCAGTGTATGTAGTTTTCCCCAATGTACTCGCCTGTTGAAGCGGTGATCGTCACTGACTGAATGGGTAGAGACAAAAGACAGCAGGGAACCAGTGCTACAAATTATCGTTACCATTATTCAGCTCTTGGTGAGCAGAAGAAACCAAGAAAAGCCAAACCACCAGAAACCACGAAGAGCAGCAACAAGATAGAAAAAGGGGTAGCCTCGCCATGGACCTGAGCAGAGAGCTCTAGAACCTCAGGCAGCCCTGTGTGCTTAGGGGCGTCTGTGTAAATAGAACTCAGCTAAACTCTGACCTCTCTTACCATTTCCCCATCACTTTTTACTCATTCTTTAGCCCAACCAAAGGATGAATGACTTGTGGCTCTCATGGTTTGTATAAGCTATAACATTTGGATGACCATTTGGATCATTTATAATTTCACAAGAAGCCCCATTCTATCAGTTGTGTCCAAAAGCATGTTGTGTGTCCAAAACATATATCAAAACATGCCATAAAAATTGAGTTGTATAAAATAGATAAAATGAGATGTCACTGCATGAGCAATTATTTTAAAGCCCCCTCAGTATTTTTATATATAATGCTGTCATGATATTTCAAATTTCTTCTTGAGGGACTAAAATAATCTAGTGGACTAGATACATGGTTTGTGACCTGTATTAAAGGGCTTTTGTCCATTTAGCAGTGTTCTGTTATGGGTTCACACACAAAAAAGTCAGTGAATTTATTATTAGTTCCTCTTATAGTGCATGGAATAAAAGAGGCTATCTATAAATGTTTTTTTAAATAATTACATAAATAAAGAATTCCTGGGAGCATCACTATAAGATAAAGGTTTAAATTTCATCATCATTAGTGTTTATGCATTACCTAGTTGCTATGTTTCTTCATATGTACTATAAGCTGATTATGTCACAGAAAATTACAACACTGCATTCAGCTTTTAAATGACTGCCCTCTTGGAGATCAAACCACTGCTGAATAATGAATATCATTTGATTGTCCTTCCCTTCTGTCGGAAAGAGTTAAAGTAAGTGAAATACATTCTTTAAAAAATGTGTGTGCCATATGTGGATGACTTTTCATCGTGCCCTCTTTAGAAAGCCCGAGTGTGTAAAAATCACATACAGTATAGAGGTGCAAGTTCAGGAGTGATACAGCTTTTTGAAATCCTATGTAAATTGCTTTCCCCTCTTTATAATTCCAGGAGAGACTAAGAGAGCAAATTTTTGCAAACTTGCCAGTCCTTGGATCTTTTAGTTCGTGTTATTCATGGTCTCACTTGGGGTCTGATGACCCAACGCTATTATAGATAAGCCTATTGTCAGGGACTGAAACGTCGGAGAGTGGCAGAGAAGTGACTCAGGAGTGGCTGTTGCAGAAAGGGGCAGAAGTTACAAGACTAAGACCACTCCTATCATAACATATAATAAAGTCATTGACTGCTGAAATCACCACTGCCTCTTTGGTCAGGGGGATGGGAAAGAGTTGGTAAAGAGCACTCTTACAGCACCATGACTATTTTTTGCCTGAAAGTGAAAGTAAAGTTGCTCAGTCACGTCCTACTCTTTGGGACCCCATGGACTGTAACCTGTCAGGCTCCTCCATCCATGGGGTTTTCCAGACAAGAATACTGGAGTGGGTTGCCATTTCCTTCTCCAGGGGATCTTCCCAACCCAGTGATTGAACCGGGTCTCCCGCATTGCAGGCAGACTCTTTACCGTCTGAGCCAAAAGGAGAGAATATAGCTTTTTTTTTTTTTTTGCTGCCGGAAGGAGGAAGGAAAGTAAGGGAAGTGTGAAGCATTAAGTTGCTCTGTCTTGTGGGACTCTTACAACCTTATGGACTGTAGCCTGCCAGGCTCTTCTGTTCATGGAATTCTCCAGGCAAGAATACTGGAGTGGGAAGCCATTCCTTTCTCCAGGGGATCTTCCTGACCTAGAGTTTGAACCTGGCTCTCCTGCATTGGAGGCAGATTCTTTACTGCCTAAGTCACCAGGGAAGCCTATTTTTGCCTATTGATACTCATATTACCTTAATTTCACCTTGGGGAAAGTGACTCCAAGAGATAGTAGACTACATTCCATCCACATCTTATCCTTACAGAGATTCTTAAGTTGTGATGTAAATATCACCTATAGATCCCCAAAACAGAATCCTACTCAAGAGAGTGTGGTTCAGTAGGTCTAGGATGAAGCTCAAAGAGCTGCAGTTGCAATAACACCCCAGGTAATGTTAATATAGACCCTGGACCACACTTTGAAAAGCTGAATCATGGGAATGTAAGTATTCCTCATGATCCAAATACAGGAGCTCATTATGTTTGTCTTTTCATAGAGAAACAAAATGCATTTTTCTTTTAAAATAAATTATTGTGGACATTTTCTTAGATATGTAATTATGTACATAACTTTAGATGGCTTCAGGGATACAAAACATTCTGTGCCTCATCCCACATTACTTAGTAAATTCTATGCAGAAGGGCTTAAATACTAACTACCTATAATACAGCATGGGATAGAAATAGAAAAAAAAAAATACAGCATGGGTTTTCCAAAAATGTGGTCTTTAACTGTATTTGTAACAAAGTTTGTAAAAGGAATATACAGTTATAATCTCACCCCAGGTAATACAGAAACACTACTTTTCTGATTCTTTTTCTTGCTGTGATTCCTAAGGAATGTTTGAATACGTTTACTGGCTTTTAAAATACCTATAAAACTCCCAAGCCTGGTATAAAGAATGCTATTAAAATGTAGGGCATTTAAATTCATTATTTTTGCTTTCCTTGTTTCACGTTTATTATCAGTCTGGAAGAGCCTGAAATTTAGTTGATATTTGCTCTCTCCAGGTACCTGTGGATATTTCTAGAATGTGCTTAGGTTGCAATCCCAACTTTCTTGCAGGTATTATCAGAGAAAACTTGATCTCTAGGGTTGGGGACATTCTAGACAAACAACTTCCCATAGGAAGATGACACAACCAAATTCCCCATCTGCTGCCACCCCCTGAAATATCTTTTCTGAACCTATTTTTAAACTTTAAAAGCAAATGCTTTTAAATTAAAAAAAAAAACAAACAAACAACAACTCTTTCTTTAAAATTAAAAAAAAAAAATTAATTCCCTTTTACCTGAACCCCTTCGTCCAAAGCAGCTTCTCCAGTTTCCTGGCACCAGCCAACTTACCCATTTTCACTTCTAGAAAATCTTTCTTCCCAATGTCCAATTTGTATTCTCCAGTCCATCAAATGACAGGGTATTTCCATGTCTGAAATAGACATATTTTTACAATTCTAAGCGAAGTCTAGGATATGGAAAATAACCCTATTTCCGGTAAAATTTCTTCCTGGTATATGTCTTGGGGACAATATGTAAGATAAGCTTACAGTAAGATGTGGCAAATAGTGTGGCAAATCCGATCACGTCTAAGCCAGGGAAGCCATCTGAGTGTTCAGTAGCCTTACAGAGCCTGCGACTTCTTGTCACACTAGCCTAGGTTTATATCCTGGCCTTTCTGCACAGCCATTGACAAATCATTTCACTTCTCTGGATCATGTTGTTGTTCAGTCGCTCAGTTGTGTCTGACTCTTTGCGACCTCAAGGACTGCAGCACGCCAAGTTTCCTTGTCCTCTAACTCTGAGTTTGCTCAGATTCGTGTCCTCTGAGTCCATGATGCCATCCAACCATCTCATCCTCCTTCACCCCCTTTTCCTCCTGCCCTCAATCAGGCTTCTCTGGATCATGTGCTTGCTAAATTGTTTCAGTCGCGTCTGACTCTTTGTGACCCCATGGACTATAGCCCGCCAGGCTCTTCTGTCCATGGGGATTCTCCAGGCAAGAAGACTGGAGTGGGTTACCATTTCCTTCTCCAAGGGATCTCCTGACCCAGGGGTCAAACCGCCTTCTCTTACCTCTCTTGCATTGGTAAGCGGTTTCTTTATCTCTAATATGACCTGGGAAGCCCTCTCTGGATCATAGTTATGTCTTTTGTTAAAATATGGTTAATAGATTTATTTTGATGGATTGTTATAGCAATTAAGTTAGACTTCACATGTAATATTAGTAAAGTGGAATTTAGTTTAATGTATATAGTGCTTACATTTCATGGTTCGTCTTTAATTTTTAAATTGTTGGATGAACTTGCTAACATTGTATTCATTTCATTTTTTGTTCAGTTTGTGGTATTTGGTTACATATGTTTGTGCAAAAATCAATTCAATTTATTAATGCAAACTTAGATGCATTTATTTTAAATGAATAAATATACCTTTTATAGAAATGCATCTTTTCTTAAATATGAATTTAAATATATATATTTTTAAGTAGTGGTGTAGGACAAACTTGGATATTTCAAATTGGAATCAAGGTTAATAAACTATTTATATGATAAGCTGATATTATGTGTTTTTTCCCTTAGTCCTCTACATTTTTTTTTTTCATTTTTGGATGGAGGATGTAGAATTATAGAATATGAGTGATGGAAAAATACTATTAATCACTTTATATGGGCAAAAATACACAGTGAAGCAACATATGTATTTGTTTTTCAAAGTGCCATTATTTTCCTGAAATTCTGTGTCAGATTCTAACAGTCACCACAATGCCATGAGACCATATCAAATTGGACAAGTGGAGTCAACTTAGAAATTTGGATGAAACAGAAATATTTTGTTTTGTCTAATTTATCTTTAGCGACATACCCTAAATAATTTGTTTGCCATTCTAGTCTCAGAGTTGATAATTTATTAATGGCTAATAATGCCTCTTTGTGTAGTTTGAGTTAAATGTTGCCCTTTGACAGGAAAGTTCATAGAAGGTAATTTTTTTTTAATGAAGTAAAACCAACAACACATTCTACTTTCTGATTTTATGTAGACTCAGAAAAGATGTGCACTGGGATCAGATCTTAAAAGCATTCTTATATTCTTGTTTTTAAAATAATGCTTGTAATGTGGGGAAATAAAGTTCAAACTGCAAAATACAAGATTAAAAAGACCAAAGGCCACTCAATAAATTGGCAGACACGTCCACATGCACGGGAAAAATAAAATGGAGCATTTCCAATGGTATTAATGTACCTTCTAGCAGACTTGGTAGTATATCCCTTTATATCTCTGCTTCTTACAAACATACACACACACACACACACACAAAAGCACACACATATCCACTTATGTCTCTTGGTTTCACACACACACACACATACATACACACACACACCCCTTCTTGGTTTCACACACACACACACACACACCCCTTATGCACCAGGCCTGAGAAAAGTATTTCAGAAGATGGTGGTCAGATTTGTACCGACCTGGAAGGTTCTGTAGTAGTAGATACTTTATGGACTCTTCAGAACACCTGCTGAATATCCTGAGGCATTTAGTCACATGAAGCCATAAGTGGAAAAGCAATTCTTATAACACGTCCTCTGAAATGTTTGTAGTCCCAATTAGCAACCCTGGAGTGATTTACAGACCTTGGAAATCTTTGCTTGTCAAGTGCTTTAAAAGAAATCTATTATCCAAGGTTTGCCACAGTCTGCCCATAGGAGCTAGAGTCTGTGTCATATTTGATTCATTTTCCTGGGTTTACTACAATAGAACACTTACGGGTGGATGGGAAATGAAACAGCTTGTGTCAAAATAGTAAATTATGTCATCCAGACCTGGACATTTTTTTTATAGTCACATATTTATATGTGGCCTGATCTAGTGTAAACTAAAACTAGTTATGGCTCACAGCAGGGAAGATCAATTTGCAATTCACAAATCACTTATGTTACACTTTTGTTGTAAAAGACAATAATTTGTTGGTTTAAATAAGTCTTCAACCTCAAGTATGGTTGCTGGTGTTTGAGAGTATCAGTGTTCTCACTCACTGATAGAACATGTGGAGTATAAAATGTTGAGGTTTTATAAAAAGTTCCTGCATTAGCACTATTTTATTAAAGCACATTCTATGCTTTAGATAACAGGGAATTATGGATTATACATTATCCTAAAGAGGATGCTAAACTGTTAAGGCACCAGTTACTTTAAACATTAGCCAGTATTGAACGCTCATTTGTGACTTACTGTCTTCATCCTTTTCTTTTTTTTTTTCAGAGTCAGAGATACATTTATGGTAATACCTTGACATGACTTTAAAGATAAATTGCCTAGATTTTTTTTCCCTTAAAAATACCTTTACTTTGTTATCTCTTTTATTGATGTATAGTTGGTATACATTGTTGTTCCAATCTATGCTGTATAGCAAAGGGAGTCAGTTAAATATATGTATATTATATATGTATATTATGTGTATATGTGTTAATAATCTTTTTCATTATGGTTTATGCCAGAAGACTGGATATAGTTCCCTGTGCTACACAGTAAGGCCTTGTTTATCCATTCTAGATGCTTTTAACAAATTAGAGGGCAGGGTAGAGAGCTCAAAATTTGGAGTAGGAACTATGTACCCACGTTGCCATTCTTTTTCACTCTTCACATTGCAAGTGGCTGGGAGGTTTCAAGAAAATTTATAAAAACACCTGCAATGACATCTGGAACAGAGTATGGATCTGTATGTATAGATCTGATTCCATTTTTTAAAATAATGGCTGGTGTGTGTGCCCTCACTTAAGTGAGATGCTTAAGATTTTCCCCTCTGTACCTTTGTAAATTCTCTCAGAAGATGTTCCCTGATGCTTGTGTATGTGGGTACCACACATGCACACAGATGGACACACACACCTGCTTCATTTTGATTGAATTACAAACTCTCTAGAATTCTGTTTCCCAACCAGATCAGATTACTTTTTGGGTTGGGTTGCATTGCATTTTCTCTGAAGTTACTCCATAGCTCTGTGATGTTTACTTCATATGTTAACTTGACTGGGCTGAGAGACACCCAGACAGCTGGTAAAACATCATTTCTGGATGTGTCTGTGAAGATATTTCTGGAAAAAGAGTGACATTTGAATCATAGACAATAAAGACACCCAATGCGGGTTGGCATCATGCAATCCAATGAGGGCCTGAATAGAACAAAAATGTGGAGGAAAGGAAAAATTGCCATCTCTGACAGCCATCTTTTCTTGCCCTTAAATATCTGTGCTTCTGGGTTTGGAGCCTTTGGACTCAAACTGAGACTTAAGCCATTAGAATCCCCACCCCTCATTGGTTCCTATTCTGAAATGGAAGTACACCACCAGCATACCTGGGCCTCCAGTTTGTAAATGGCAGAGCATAGAACTTCTCAGCGTCCATAACTACATAAGGTCACTTTCTTATAATAAATGTCCCTCTACTCCTCTCCTCCCCCTCTCACTATATATATATATATATTTGGGTTTCCCGGGTAGCTTCCTGGATAGCTCAGCTGGTAAAGAATCCACCTGCAATGCAGGAGATCCTGGTTTGATTCCTGGGTCAGGAAGATCCCCTGGGGAAGGAATAGGCTGCCCACTCCAGTATTCTTGGGCTTCCCGAGTGGCTCAGATGGTAAAGAGTCCACCTGCAATGTGGGAGACCTGGGTTTGATCCCTGGGTTGGCAAGATGCCCTGGAGGGGGGCATGGCAACCCGCTCCAGTATTCTTGCCTGGAGAATCCCCACGGACAGAGGAGCCTGGCAGGCTACAGTCTACAGGGTCACAAAGAGTCAGACGCGACTCAGCGCTGCACACACATGCACATATGTAATACATATATGATATGGCATGTTTCATTGTTTCTGCTCTCTGCAGCACCTTGGCTTAACACAAGCTATCAAGGCCTGTTATGATTCTAAAAGAAAATCTCTATGGATGTGTTATAAAATCGGAGAAAGAAAATTGTTTTAGAATAGGTAGTGTGAAGGAGGTAGGAGGTGGAATGCTAAGAGTAAGTAAGTTACATCAGCTTTACAGGAGCTCGTTTGGTATCTGTCTTGTTAATTTTGCATTAATAATATCTGGCACATATGATGCACTTGAAGTTTGTGAAGGAGGTAGGAGGTGGAAGGCTAAGAGTAGGTACGTTGTGTCAGCTGTACAGGAGTCGGTATAGTATCTATCTTGTTAATTCTGTGTTAATAATTTCTGGCACATGTTACGCACTTGAAGTTTGTTGAATGCATCCATTCATGCTTAAGAAAATGAATGATTTGGTGGATGGAAAAATATGATAGACTTCAGTTTCAGGAGACACAAGTCAAATGAAGCAAGATTGTGAGAGCGGTGATTGAGAACACAACCTATGATGTCATTAAGGCCTGGTTTCAAATCTTAACTTCACTAATGATCAGCATGACTTAGCCCAGACCAAAAGAATCCTCTTTGTGTCCAGTGGATACACAGAATCAGGAAATATTTTTTTTTTGTCTTAATCCACTATGTTTTTGAGGTATTAGTGGCAGAAAAAGCTAACATACTCTCATAAGTAGTAAGCTTTAAGCTACACATGCGGGCAAGCAAACTACTGTAACCAGGTTGGTGGTCACAGTGAGTCTGTCACAGGGTCACACTGCCCTACATTTAAGTGGCCTGTGAGAGAAATACAAGTTTGTTAGATACATTTCTGTAACAGACTGAAGGCAATAGTTGAAAAATAAACATTATATTAATTTGGACATATTATATAACTCTTAAGCCATAATCTTCATCACATCATTATCACCATTATCAAATTTCCTCCTTATTATAGCTTTGCTGTTGTGTTGTTTAGTCACTGAATCATGTCTGATTCTTTTGCAACCCCTGGGGAATACAGCCCACTAGACTCCTCTGTCCAGGGATTTCCCAGGCAAGACTATTGGAATGGGCTGCCATTTCTTTCTCCAGCATTCTTCCCGACCTAGGGAACCTGTGTCTTCTGCATCGGCAGGTGGATTCTTTACACCTAAGGGAAGCCCTTAGGGGGCTTTACTTTATTTTTCCATGATGAGAGCAGTGAGACTGGTAAAACACTCTGGACCTGTCTCAAAGTAAGTGGTGATGATGATGAGATGACAAGCCATCGTAGCTTTGTAGTGCTACAGTCTACAACATTCTATTGAATATCTACTCACTACTAAAAGTAACCATAATCCCTGTCAAAATCTACTAATCTATGTCTTACATATCTTCATGGATGATACAATATGTATCATCTATGAATGTGGTGGTTTGCTCGTGATAGTTGGTTACTTTTAATTGAATACGCAATTTTGGCTGAAAAGGAAGACTCTAAGCTCAATCAAGTCATTCTTTATAATTCAGTTTTAATTAAAATACTTAAATTTTATTAACTTTAAGGTACAAAATATGACTCATTTTTCAAGTACAAAGAAAGACTCTCATGTAAAAAAAGGCAATATTTTTATTTTAAATGGCTTGGCATTTTCTCTCTTACAAGTCATTTAAAAACATTGCATCTAGTTCCACAATGAAAATGCAAAACTAATTTGTTTTTCTCACCTGTGAGATAAATGAGACAACATATGCAAGAATAAAGTGTAGATTATAATGTGAGGCAAAATATTTTAAAAATAGATAGCCAAACAATCAGTATCTTTGATTTAATTGTTTTAAAATGAAACTTTGCTTATCTGGATTTTTGTCTCCATGTGCATTTAACACCTTGTAATAAAAGCCCATTGCTTTTTGATTAATTGCATTATAAATATGGAGCCAGTATATCTCAGAGACATTTTAGTTACATGTTCAACAGTTTTAATAGCATGGATTTTCCCTGCGTCTTCTAATTCTTTTGTTCTTTGGGGACTTAAAGAAAGCATCACTGTAACAGTGATTCTTAGTTAGGGTGATTTTGCCACCCTGGGTGCATTTGACAATGACTGGAAACATTTCTGATTATGGTAACGTGGAGAGGTTGAGCACTGGCATCTAGTGAGTAGAGGCCAGATGCTGCTAAACGCCCTATGATGCACAGAGCGCCCTCCAGCTCCCCAACAAGCAGTTATTCAGTCCATATGTTAACTGTGCCAAGGTTGAGAAACCTGCTCAACCAAGTGAAGAATTTGCTGTGGGGTTATTACTTGACAGAGAAGGCAGTTGGTGATGAGCAATAATGGTAGAGGTGCAGAAGGTGCGGTAGAGAGGGCCTTCTTTTCTCTTCCTTCTCTCCAGAAGTGGCCACCCTTCCACGAACGACAGGATGGTAAGGAGCAGCCTCAGATCTCTGTACCCGCTGAGTGGCCCCTGCTCCTCTGGTAGTCTCCAGTGCTCACCTGTCATCTCCGTGGTCTCCTGTCTGTCCAGCTTCGCTCTCGCATTTTCCTATTATTGTTTTCATAAAGCATTATCTGAGCGACTGGCTGGGTCTTTAAAATTGATGAGGTACCATCAGCCATTTCCATTTTTATCAAGGCAGCAGAGGCGAGGGGGAGTTGAGCTCTGGAGTGTGTTTGGGAGGTGTTTGTTTTGACTGTCTGATGGCTGCATAGCAGCCTGAGGGAGTCACGAATGTCACTGGTGTGCGATGGTATAATTTTCCTGCCGCACCAGAGAGAGTCTTCTGTGTTAATCTCCTGGCATGTCTGGCAACTTTCAAAATAGAAGCTAAAGGCAATTCCATGGAGCGGTGGAAACAGATTCAAAGTCCCCATTCGTCTTTGTAAGGACAGAGAAAATTGCTAGTGTGCAGTTGGCCTTTTTCATTATTGAGAACATAGCATGGCTAGGCTTTCACCGGGGCTAATTGATTTTCACAGTTGGGGCAGGAGAGTCTAAGGATGGACTTGAAAAGTTCCCTTTGTCCAGACACGGAAGCTCATGGGTTCTGCAGGGACTTAAAACTGGGGCTTCAAGGAGAGATGTTGAAATCTTCTGCAATAACTTTGGGTACCAATTGGAAAAGACTTGTTTGCTTGTAGAATGCATGGCGTGAGTGGGTTATGGTTTGACATACGGCATGTCTAAATTCATTATTTTTTCCTTTACATTAACTAGCATTAGGCTGCATGGTACAAACCTAATTTCACCCCTGATACCAAATAATTCCCCCGTCTAACATGACATGTGCTTTCCTGGTGAGTCAGATGGTAAAGAATCTGCCTGCAATGTAGGAGACTTGGGTTTCATCCCAGGTTGAGAAGATCCCCTGAATAGGGGAATGGCTACCCACTACAGTATTCTTGCCTAGAGAATTTCATGTACAGAGGAGCCAGGTGGGCTACAGTCCATGGGGTCACAAGAAGTCAGACATGACTAAGTGACTCATAACACTTTCAATTTTTTTCACCAAATAATTCCCCTATCTAATATGACATGCTAGATGATGTTGATGCCTTGTGGAAGACAGAAGATGCTACCTAATGCCTAGAGAGTGGTCTACATCATGGGTGTTCTATTTTCTAACTGAATTTCTCTACTTTGTGGGCCAATTGGTTTTTGTAGTTCTTTTTATGAAAAGTTGGACAGGCAATGGAAATAAGAGGCAGGGCTGCTATACAGAAATGCAAAGTGAGGATATAGTTGCTGGAACTGGGATAAAGGGGAGGATTTGATCACATGGGATGTCAGTGTTCTAAACGTTTGAGCATCTTGGCGAGGTAACATGACACAGGGAAAGCATGGACACGGGGTCAGATCATTTTGACTTTCATTTCAAACTTGGCCACTTGAGAAGTCAAGGGATCTCAGCTGAGTTCCGTGAGCCTTATTGTAGGGTTGTGAGATTTAAAATGCATGTAAAAAGGCTGTAGATGGAACATGGTATTCTACCTACTCTAATTGCCTCACTGGAAGTTAGGTTCAAAGTCTTGCTCATCAAAGCCTACTGGATGTTGAATCTTGAACCATGATGCAGACCTTGTATTTTCAACAACAGAATTGGTATTATATTTTGGGGTACAACTGGAGTGCTACATTGTCTGGAGAATGTCTGTAAAACACAGTGGTGGCAACATGCATCACTAAATTCAATAATGACTATTATTTGAACAATGGCTAGCAAACTTTTTAACTAGGGTCCACTTCAGTAAAGTTCAGTTCAGTCGCTCAGTCGTGTCCAACTCTTTGCAACCCCATGAATCGCAGCACGCCAGGCCTCCCTGTCCATCACCAACTCCCAAAGTTTACTCAAACTTATGTCCGAGTCGGTGATGCCATCCAGCCATTTCATCCTCTTTCGTCCCCTTCTTCTCCTTCCTCCAATCCCTCCCAGCATCAGGGTCTTTTCCAATGAGTCAACTCTTCTCATTAGGTGGCCAAAGTACTGGAGTTTCAGCTTCAGCATCAGTCCTTCCAATGAACACCCAGGACTGATCTCCTTTAGGATGGAAAGGTTGGATATCCTTGCAGTCCAAGCAACTCTCAAGAGTCTTCTCCAACACCACAGTTCAAAAGCATCAATTTTTCGGTGCTCAGCTTTCTTCATAGTCCAACTCTCACATCCATACATGACCACTGGAAAAGCCATAGGCTTGACCAGACAGGCCTTTGTTGGCAAAGTAATGTCTCTGCTTTTTAATATGCTATCTAGGTTGGTCATAACTTTCCTTCCAAGGAGTAAGCATCTTTTAATTTTTTGGCTGCAATCACCATCTGCAGTGATTTTGGAGCCCCCCAAAATAAAGTCTGACACTATTTCTACCATTTCCCCATCTATTTCCCATGAGGTGATGGGACCAGATGCTATGATCTTAGTTTCTTTACTGTTGAGCTTTGATCCAACTTTTTCACTCTCCTCTTTTACTTTCATCAAGAGGCTTTTTAGTTCTTCTTCACTTTCTGCCATAAGGGTGGTGTCATCTGCATATCCCAGGTTATTGATATTTCTCCTGACAATCTTGATTCCAGCTTGTGCTTCTTCCAGCCCAGCATTTCTCATGATGTACTCTGCATAGAAGTTAAATAAGCAGGGTGACAATATACAGCCTTGACATACTCCTTTTCCTATTTGGAACCAGTCTGTTGTTCCATGTCCAGTTCTAACTGTTGCTTCCTGACCTGTATACAGATTTCTCAAGAGGCAGGTCAGGTGGTCTGGTATTCCCATCTCTTGAAGAATTTTCCACAGTTTATTGTGATCCACACAGTCGAAGGCTTTGGCATAGTCAATAAAGCAGAAATAGATGTTTTTCTGGAGCTCTCTTGTTTTTTTGATGACCCAGCAGATGTTGGCAATTTGATCTCTGGTTCCTCTGCCTTTTCTAAAACCAGCTTGAACATCTGGAAGTTCATGGTTCATGTATTGCTGAAGCATGGCTTGGACAAATTTGAGCATTACTTTATTAGCGTGTGAGATGAGTGCAATTGTGTGGTAGTTTGAGCATTCTTTGGGATTGTCTTTCTTTGGGATTGGAATGAAAACTGACCTATTCCAGTCCTGTGGCCACTGCTGAGTTTTCCAAATTTGCTGGCATATGGAGTGCAGCAGTTTCACAGCATCATCTTTCAGGATTTGAACTAACTCAACTGAAATTCCATCACCTCCACTAGCTTTGTTCATAGTGATGCTTTCTAAGACCCACTTGACTTCACATTCCAGGATGTCTGGTTCTGGGTGTGTGATCACACCATCATGATTATCTGGGTTGTGAAGATATTTTGTACAGTTCTTCTGTGTATTCTTGCCACCTCTTCTTAATATCTTCTGCTTCTGTTAGGTCCATACCATTTCTGTCCTTTATCGCACCCATCTTTGCATGAAATATTCCCTTGGTGTCTCTAATTTTCTTGAAGAGATCTCTAGTCTTTCCCATTTTGTTGTTTTCCTCTATTTCTTTGCATTGATGGCTGAGGAAGGCTTTCTTATCTCTCCTGGCTATTCTTTGGAACTCTGCATTCAAATGGGAATATCTTTCCTTTTCTCCTTTGCCTTTCGCTTCTCTTCTTTTCACAGCTATTTGTAAGGACTCCTCAGACAACCATTTTGCCTTTTCGCATTTCTTTTCCATGGGGATGGTCTTGATCCCTGTCTCCTGTACGATGTCACGAACCTCCATGCATAGTTCATCAGGCTCTCTGTCCACTTAGATAGAGTCACTCTGTCCACTTTTCTCAACTTTCTCTTTGAAAAAATATTAATAATTTGGTGATAAGTAATTAAAAGGAAAATAATGAACTAATAACATTTTCTTGTGACACCTGAGAACTGCATAGTATTTACTTAATAAAATAAAGACGACTTTTATGGAGCATTATGCTAAATGCTGATGTTCATAAAATTACCTTGATATTTGACTTGACCCAATGTTAAAGTTACTTAAAAAACACACTTTTATGACAAAATATCCCCAATAAAATATAAACTCATAAGCAACCTGGGTATTGGCAGGTAGTGTATCTACTTAAATATATGAACATGTGTAAGGAATACCCAGTGCATGCTGTCTTAAACTCTAGTTATTGGAAAAATAGTGATCAAAAGTAGTGATGACACAAATATTTATCAATGCACAATTTAGTGTTGTCTATGGACTGAATAAGCAGAATAATGACAAAACTAAAGAAGATTATTTTTAAATAAAAAGGAAAAAGATTGAAAAAAACATTCTTATTGAAAATTTCTGACCTTTAAAACAGTCTGGATATGCTTGGATGTTGTTGTTGTTGTTGTTTAGTCGCCAAGCCGTATCCAACTCTTTTGCAACCCCATGGACTGAAGCCTACCAGGATCCTCAGTCCATGGAATTTTCCAGGCAAGAGTACTGGAGTGGATTGCCATTTCCTTCTCCAGGGGATCTTCCCAACACAGGGATGGCACCTGTGTCTCCTGCATTGGCAGGCAGATTCTTTACCACTCGGCCACCTGGGAAACCCTGCTGGTATAGTAGAAACTTTTTAGCATCGTGCCGCAGACAGGTTTCATAGTATAATACTAGTTATAGTTGCTATTATGCTGTATTGATGTGAAGCTCTGCCTGTTTTGCAGTGCAAGAACAAAAATATTTCCTTATTTGGTATCCCTGTTAAGTAACTAGGATATCCTCTCATATGTCTTTAAAATACTTTAATGCTTCAGACAAAATTACATATTAAACTTGTATACTGTACTATTATTGCAGCCTGTAGTTAATTGTCAAGTGAAAGTCTTAAAAATAGTTCAGTATGCAAAGAATTGTAACAATTACACTTTTACCTATTATGATTCAGATATTTTTGGTATTTTTTTTTTGTATCCACTCTGTTTCATTCATTTACAGTTAAACTCACAACTTAAGAATTATTGACATGTTTGTATAAATATTTTAAAAGCTGAAATTGCTTAATTAACTTAGTCAAAACATAAATTTGACATTTCTAACTAAAAGCGCAAAGCATATTTTTCAGATATTCTCAGTTCCATTTCAGTTCCATTGGCTTTTAAAACCAAAGAGAATTTATACCTGATAAACAAGCGGTAAAAACCCAAACCAGACATATTCAACTTGTATATTAGATTCTATAATCTAAATAGGCATGACTGAATTAATACATTTATATAATTTAGCATTATAAATATTTTTTGAATTGCATAGAAATCTGTCCTTGAAGTGTGACTAACTGCACCTATTCAATTATTGAAATATATTCTGATGTTTTTATTTGATTTCAGAAGTTAATCCACTTTATTTTTAAAATAATTTTACATATTTTGTTGCTGTTGTTGTTCGGTCGCAAACTCATGTCTAACTCTTTGCAACCCCATGCCGGGCTCCTCGGTCCTCCATTACCTCCCAAGGTTTGCTCACATCATGTCCGTTGAGTGAATGATGCTGTTTAACCATCTTAGCCTCTGCCGTCTCCTTCTCTTGCCTTCAATCTTTGCTAGCATCAAGGGTTTTTCCAATGAGTCAGTTCTTTGAGTCAGGTTGTCAAAGTATTGGAGCTTCACCTTCATTGTCAGTCCTTCCAAAGAGTATTCAGGATTGATTTCCTTTAAGATTGACTGGTTTGATCTCCCTGCAGTCCAAGGGATTCTCAAAAGTCTTCTCCAGCCACACAATTCCAAAGCATAGATTCTTCGACACTCATCCTTCTTTATGATCCAACTCTCATATCTGACTACTGGAAAAACCGTAGTTGATTTTTTTTTTTTCTTTAGAGAAATGCCCAGCCCCTTGTATTCCCAGTGAATCCTTTTGTGGAATATGTTTTCTGAGCCTGGGATATATTTGTGCTTCATGGCTTCTTATCCTTTGAGAGCAGGGAACAAAATGCCTTTCTGAATGTGAACAGAATTGCCCCTGCTGACCTAATGTAAGGAAGGCTTGATCTTGAATCTCAGCTCAAATTCTTTCCATTGGAAGTGGGTGCTTTTACAGGTTTCTGTAAATGTCTTAGTAATGAACCAAATGTCTCTTAGAAAGTTTCAGACTTTGCTCTTTACAAGTTCATGCATGGACTCCTCACTGAAAATCCTGGCAGTTTTCATTTACATTATTTACCAACAGAATCAAAACTAGAAGAAGTGAATTAACGTATCATTCATATTCCAATGCTTACATTCTTGCCCCTGTTGATACAATTTACAGTGGACACTTTCCTTCTGGACTTTTATAAGTTCAGATAGACCCTACACTTGAATTTGAAGAGCCTGCCATGGCAGAATCATCTTTGTTTGTTTTCACTTTATCATCTCTTGAATTTTTATCTTGAAATAGAGTTGTAAGAAATGATAACTGAACAACAGTGGGATAGGACACTGGTTCGTTTTTCCCTTTGGCATTTACCAGCTATGTTCTAGGTACCTTGGATACATTAGTGAACAGTTGCCTTCATAGAAGTTATTTTCTAAAGTGGCATGACAGATGAAAAGTATCAAACATCATATATAGAAGTAAATTAAGTAACTAGTACAGTAATCATGGTGGCCCAGGTGGCTCAGAGGTAAAGAATCTGCCTGCCAATTCAAGGGACAAATGTTCGATCCCTGGGTTGGGAAGGTCCCCCTGGAGAAGGAAATGGCAACCTACTCCAGTATTCTTGCCTGGAAAATCCCATGGACTGAGAAGCCTCGTGGCTATAGTCCATGGAGTTGCAAAAGAGTCAGCTAGGACTCAGTGACTAAACAACAACATTCAATGTAATATCTTGAAAGTCGTAGCAATTCAATACAGTAAGAAGGCTTGTAGTATATGTGTATATCAGTAAGAATACCCAAATATCAGTTTGTTGGAGTCTCTTCTATAAAAGTCCTATTTATCCATTCAGTCTTTCAACAAAGTAGAGGCAGTAGGAGTTGTTTGCCATGTTCATGAGCAGAAATGTCTTCATTGTACAGTAGTTTAAGTTTATAATTGAAACTTCAAAATGTCATATCCCTTTCTCTCACTATAATTCTCCTTGTTAATATGTAATCAGTACTGGTGAGGCAAGCACGTGACATTGTGTGGGGAAAAAGGTTGAGCATTCAGTGTAGGGATTCTGTTGGCCACATTCTGTGTTTAAGACAGAGCTCTACAGGGAAGAAACAGAGTCACCCTCCCATTTTTAGTGCCAGTTTAGTTCTTATAAAACTGTCCCAGCTGTGGAACTCTGAGGGCAGAACAATGCTTTCACAAAAGAGAGGCCTATATTTGGAAAGAATTTCCTAAACATACATAGCAAGACATCAACAGTCATAAAGCCTAATACTTACTGAAAAACACTGAGTTTGTGACTGTAATCAATCAATCAACACCGATTTATTGAACACTCACTGCAAGTTCAGTCTTATAGATGCTCAATGGGAGAGAAAAACAATGTATTTTTTTTTATTTATGGATGCCACATTTCACTTTAAAATGTAATATGAGGCAGCCTATGAGAGAACTAGGTTTAAATCAATGAGGAAATGAGAACAGAAATAAAATGAAGCTAAAATAGGTAAGAATAATAAAATTACATGTAATATAATTCTGGACAGATGTTAGTAATGGACTATTAATTTGATTTTCTAGCAGCCAGAACAAAGTATAAACAGTCAGAGAAAAGAAGACTTAGAAATATCATGGTAGCCATGCTTTTGAAGACAAAATTTAAAGAAAATCTATGAGGAAAAATGTTTTATTCAATTCTGTAGTCTCTGTACCAAACACTGAATTTATTGTTCACAAGTAAGCATTCCATAAATACAGAGTTAGCAGGGGGGGGTATTTTTAAATTCAACATTAAATTACATGTATTACACCTTTAAAGATATAACTTATATAAGAAGATGAAATAGTATGAAGTCAGGCTGTTTCCAAAAATCTATTGCATATTTTCATTATTGTGGCTTCCTTCAGAAAACTTAATGCACTTAAATGAGACAAGATGGACAAAATAGTATTTATCGAATTTTAGAGGTTTTCATATTTTAAAGGAATATTCCACTTCAAAGGCCAGGCATAGATTCTTAACCTGCCTTTATAAGCAATATTTTAAAGTAAATAACTAACTCCTTTTCCCCTTAATAAATTCTGCTCCTCCATTTCTTCTAAGACGTATCACAATTTGAAATTTCATGAATGCTAATGAAGAGCCAAAGATAAGTCTAATTAAAATTTGTACCAGTGTAGCTTTCTAATAATTGCCTCTAATTTGAAAATTAGAAAAACAATAATAATTCTTTCTTTCTCTCTCTGATGAACCAAATCACAGCACAGTAACTTGTCTGCAAACACTCAGTATCAAGGGCAACTGAATTTTCTAGAGCTTCCCATGTCACTGTCCTTTTATCCTGGAGATCACTGGATAAATGTATCCTGCCGTTTTAATAATTTATATGAAAACTCAGAAAGGGATTCTGAAATGGCCAAAATCACATACCACAACAAAGTTAAGGTTCCAAAAGCTCAACATCGAAATCCCTTGCCAGTGGACTTCTGATAAGGGGTCTTTCATCCTAAACGGGGTTAACTGAGCATTGCTGTGTTATTTAAAACTTTCTCTTGTGGATGTCTAGAGAAATGCGGCCACCTGGAATGCATTACAAAGGTTAACATTAGAAAGCGTCCAGAGACAGAAGGAGGCCTTCTGCCTCACCTCTTTTCCTGCTTTCCCTGACTAAACAGCTGAGAGTGTTGATCTTCTGAAAAAAAAAAAAAAAAAAAAAACTGATCAAGATTTTTTTCTATTCACTAAAATTGATAAAATGCTCCATTAACTCAGGATCAAAGACAAGTCAAGAAAAAATTACACCTAAGGGGGCCTGGAGTGCCTATTGAAAGCTATCAACAGGGAGGCCAGGGACAGACCAGGAAGCAATTGTGGAGCCATCAACCTAACTGCCTGTGAAATCCACCCTGGGCCCACTCTCTGCCACCCAGAGAATGTCGTCTCCAGATGAGAGCACCTGGGGCCTGCCAGTCATCCAAGCCTAGAGAATTAAGACGTACATCATAACCGTCTCCATGGCGTAGCCTTAATTGTCAATGAACTGGAAAGTACTAGACTCAGAAACAATTTGCGTTTTAAAGGACTCCGGGAAATAAAAAAGGATGTGATTTCCTATGGTTGTTAAGACAGACATGCAGAACAAGCTGTATTGAATCATACCAGCAGTGATATATTTTGTTTTTAATGGTCATTCCTAAAATGCCATCCAGAATACGACCTTCAATATTGCTAGATAACTATACCTTAGGGACATTTTCTACAGACACAAATGGTTTTTACCATCATTTCTCTGATTTAACAACATATTTTGCTTAAATCACAAACCAAAAATTCAGCTACTTTTGAATGAATCTTAACAGAAGTTACATGATTTATTGATAAAGACTCAAATGCATTAGCAAAACAGTTCATTTTGTTTTTATTGGTGTTGCATTTCTCCACTGTAGCTTCTTCATTTCTTTTAAACGTTGCCCTTCTTAAGTTCTTTATTTGAGTAGTGATGTACTGTTAAACTTTAGTGACTAATCTTGAAAAGAGTGGACCCAAAAGAACAGGTTCACAAAATCTTCTTTTGATAAAAAAAAAGAAAGAAATTCCCAGAATATTTAGGGCCTAAACAACTAAGTTTTGAATATGATAGCACATGGCCGGTTTGCAGTCATGGCTTTGACACTGCCTTTTATCGTTGAGGCGACTTTTGGAAACATCTGTAGATGAATCTGACTATTGATGAATCATTGCTTCCAATTTCAGAGCACTTTATAATTTAGAAGCATCTTCACCAGTGCCATGCTGGTGGATTTTTATAATAACTCTATGGGCAGGCAATCATGCTGTTGTTTTCTTCTTTTGTGGCCCCTTTTTAATATATAATTTTATTTACTTACTTATTTATTTTTGGCTGCGCGGGGTCCTCACTGCTGTCCAGGACTTTTCTCTAGTCGTGGAGGGCAGGGGCCCCGCTCCAGCTGTGCTGCGTGGGTCTCCCACTGCGGTGGTTTCTCTTCTCTCAGAGCGCAGGCTCTAGAGCACGTGGGCTTAAGTAGCTGGGAAACATGCACTCCGTAGCTGCAGCTTGAGGGCTGCAGAAAACAGGCTCAGTAATTACGGCACATGGGCCCAGTTGCTCCACAACATGCAGGGTCCTCCCGATCTAGGGATCGAACCTGTGTCTCCTGCATGGGTAGGCAGACTCTCCACCACTGAGCCACCAGGGAAGCCTGGCTCCATTTTTTTTTTTTTTTTTTTTTGGTATGCAAACTGTAGTTCATGGAAATCAGAGATAGTAACTGTTCCTTGGTACAACCACACTCCTAGTCACTGGCAAATCTGAAGCCTGTAAATCTGAACTGGTAACTCTGAACTGGTAACTCTGAACGCAGAGCTTGGCCTTTATGTTCGAAGCCTCTAGTCTTTCCTTTTGCTCTACCCTCAGACCTTACCAAGTAAAGCAGATTTAACCTTGCTGTTAAAATGTAGGCAATTGTCTATTTGCCTGATACACTTATATAGCTTCATCATCTAACTCCTACTTATTGCTACTCTTTGTAAGTTTCATATTGTTATGTAAAATATTTCAAGAGGTAGTTTGGTCAGCCTTACCATGTTCAAAAGCTGCCAACATCCTCAGCTTCATGAAACTGCAGATGTTGAAAATTGCATATTTCAAGATCAATGAAAGTTGCATGGTACCTATTATAATCTATCACTCCAATTCTCTATTTTGTTCAGCAGAAAACCAAATTTTATATATGTGTCATACTTTTTCCAATCGTGTGCATTCTAATCTTGTTAATGATAAGAACTTGTTCGTTAAATCAACTTAGCATACACTTTGGCAAAAGATGTAGTTTTTCTTCAAGGATTGTCATCTCTTTTTCTTTGGATCTTAGCCAGAATTTGGTATTAGCAGTTTGTCTTTGATTTTTCTTTGTCTTCCTTTCAGAAATAACCATTTCCTTAATGATACCTATAACAAACTTGCCTTTGCCAAAATTCCATAGTGATTATGCTACTGGTGCCAAAAACATACCATCTATTGATGGTATTCTATTGATGGTATTCTATTGATGGTATTCTATTGAATTCCTTATGAGCTCATCCAGCTGATGTTTCCGGGCTCAAATCACACCCAAACAGATTTTATTGTCCCATGTTTCACTTCCTCAAATCCTGTTGCCCCAAACCTGCTCCCCCTTTATTTTCAACCTGGAGCAGAATTTCTTCAGCAATACTCTATAGCTGAGTTTTCCATATTTATTGCTTGTCTCTCAGTTTCATATTTATCATGTTTTTGTGATTATGGTATGGAAGGATTTAATAATTCATTATATTACTCAGCAACTTCATATAGAAAAATATTGACTGCTAAATTAGTTGTATCTCTTCCTATCAAAAAATTTTAACTTTGCAGGTTTTTTTTTTTTTTTGCAAATAATATATCTTTACACTTAATCCAACTTCAGAAGTTTTAAATGCCATGCCATATAAAATGACAATGGGAGATAGGATTTTGTTTCCTTGGACTCACACTGAGATTTTTCCGTTTAGAAAAAGTTCAAATATCAACATTTG
This sequence comes from Cervus canadensis, assembly GCF_019320065.1. Classification (NCBI taxonomy): domain Eukaryota; kingdom Metazoa; phylum Chordata; class Mammalia; order Artiodactyla; family Cervidae; genus Cervus; species Cervus canadensis. Next base: position 90,204,365 of record NC_057391.1, on the reverse strand, counting down.
AAACCGTGGATGAAGCCATTGTCATCCCTCCCACCCCCCACCCCAGAATAGCTTCCGGTAATTGCTGTGGTTCCATCCATGACCGAAGCCATTTTATGTCGTCCTGCAGAATGAGATAGTCCCAGGTCAGATGGTTTAAATGGCAAGATTTTAAACTGAAACCTAAGTAGAATTTTTCTTCCAGAGCTAGAAAGGTCTATATTAGGGCAGAGTACATATTGGAAAGGTGTTTACTCATATAAGTAGTAACCGATGAGAATACAGGTGTTGGATGGAGTCTCTGGAGATGGGCAGTATTCGTACAAAGATATTACTGATCCTGGGCGGCATCTAACCTCTGCCTTACTTCACCACACTCAGAAACTCCCCGCTTTACTGTTGAACAATTCCCTGTTGAGCCCAACTGGACCTCCTTTAAGGTCTCAACCTATAATCCCACTTCTGTCAAATGGAGTAACAGATAATTGATTCCTTCCTCCACCAAAACCTCTGTAAAGTGAAAGTATTGATTCTCAGCCACCTAACTCCATTCCCCTCGTCCATTTATTTATTTATTTATTTTTGGTCAAGACAGTTTAACTTTCTTCCAAGTGAAAATGCTTTGGATATCCAGGGAATTCAAGGTAAACATCCATTATTTAAAAGGAAGAAAGAAGCTGAAGAGAAAGTAATGTGGAACTTTCTAGTAGGTGACATTAAATGTGAGGAACTGTGTTGGCACACAGTGAAATTTTATTGCTCCTTAAATCATGAGGGTGATAGCTGCCCTCTCAGCCTGCTCATAAAGGTAGTCCCACACAAAAATGCCCATTTCCCATGGTTTCTCCTATGTGAGGAATACCAGTACTGCTTGATCAGCTATTTTAGGGCCAAGAGTACTTCAGTCAAGAGAATGGTGATGGAATATGGGGAGAGAGGTTTTCTTCTTGCTTCTCCATAAGGCATTGTTGGCTTTCTCCAGAATGAACATGAAAATGCTCACTGAATCTTGAGTAGTATTGCAAATCAGGCATCAGCAACATTGCCTGGGTGGGAGGAGGAGAGGAGAAAGGAAGGGGAGGTTGCGAGAACCCTGAAACTCGACCCCTCCAGATAATAAATGAAGGACTTCCTCTCTTCCTCCGAGCCATGGCTTTCTCTCACGCCCCATTTCCCTGCAGCTAATAAACCCTAATGAGATAGCAGTGCCTGTGCACTCCTGTGCTATAGGCTGTCCTTCCTCGCTGCGCCTCCTCCAGCGACTAATTTGTAACTCTCATTACTTGCTCTCACTCCTTCCCCTCCTCCCCCCTTTGGTTTGTCATCCATTCTTATTCCTGTGATCCCATTACCGGCCTCTCCCCCTCTCTCTCCCTCTCTCTCACTCAGGGATAAAGCAAGCAGAACATTTGCACTCCATTATCATCACCTGAGACAGGCTCTGCTTGAGTGACAGAAAACGAAAAGGAAAGGGGAATGTCGGGATGCTTCTTGGGTTTAAACAGTCAATCCAGCAAGTTAATAGCCGGCTTGCACCAAGGAACCCGTGGAGTTATAATCACGGTATGCTGATCATAGGATTTCCCATTTTCTCCCCACGCCCCCAGACAAAATCCATTGGTGAGACTGGAACTGTAGTTGATATCACTGACGTATTTTTTAGAGGTGCTCACTTTGAACATCCTTCTCAGATTCAACAAGACTATGCCATACTCATCGAGACCGCTGGCAGTGTTTTTGGAAGAAATACAAAAAGGCAATGCGATGTAAAACTTCTCCAACCAAAAGTCAGAAGAATGACTGCTATTATCTGTTTTTGAAATGTTTGCTAAATAACGGAAAGAAATTTCATATCAGCACATAACTTGCAACAACTTCTTTTTTCAACTTTAAGGTTCAAAATAGCAGGAAGTAGACTGCTATCTAAGTTTTAAAACTCTTGAGTATTTTATTAGAAATTTAATCCCTCTGTTTATGATTCATTGACACTGTGCTCATCAAAATAGTATTTGCTCAAAGTGATAGTGGACTGAAGACTTCAAAGGTGTTTTTAATTTTTTTTTTTAACTAGGAGTTTAAGGGTTGCCAAGAATAAAAACAACCTGCATTACAGAGATTCTTAGTTTGCCCCCAGCTAGAAGGTGTAATTCTCTCCGAAGAATGTCAGATGCAATGCATTTATTCAGGCTTCGTTCCTCGCGCGGTTAATGGGATTGTTTATATGAACTAGGAAACTTTCCACTCCTTTCCCTAACTATGACCCAAAAGGAGTAAAATGCTATTTCATCACTTGAACATTTTGAAGATGAAATTATGTCTGGCCTTTCTTAGTGGCCAGAATTTATTTTGTTCTCCCTTCAAAGAAAGCATTTGGCAGGAACTAATGTACAGAAAAGACAAAAAAGACAGACATTAAACACTACAAGATGTGAACTGAGTGGTTAGAGGGTAATTTGCAGATCTTGCTGACAAGAGATACACATGAGCGTGAGAAACAGCAGAGAGGTTTAGATTAGCTGCATAGTGAAGGTGATGCCTGAGAGGGTGAAAGTAAAGGCTCTGAAAACTTTTCCTTTTGTCTTTTCAGGCACACGTTGGAACTGGGGTTCTTGGGCCAAGGTTTTCACAGTGTGCATACATGTGTGAGTGCTAAGTCGCTTCAACCATGCCTGACTCTTTGTGACCCTATGGACTGAGCTTGCCATGGGATTTTCTAGGCAAGAACGCTGGGGTGGGGGTCATGACCTCGTCCAGGGGATCTTCCCAACCCAGTGATTGAACCTGCGTGTCCTGAAGCTCCTACATTGCAGGCAGATTTTTTATGCCTGGGCCACCAGGGAAGCCCTTTCACAGCATAGGAATATCCTATTGAAAAGACCCAGACGCTGGGAAAGATTGAAGGCAGGAGGAGAAGCGGACAACAGAGGATGAGATGGCTGGATGGCATCCCTGACTCAATGAACATAAGTTTGAGTAAACTCCAGGAGTTGGTGATGGACAGGGAGGCCTGGCATGCTGCAGTCCATGGGGTCACAAAGAGTTGGACACGACTGAGTGACTGAACTGAACTGAACTGATTGTCATGTGATGCAAAAACGAACTGATCTTAATAAAACTGACGTTTAGGCTATGGTTTTTCCAGTGGTCATATATGGCTGTGAGAGTTCAACTATAAATAAAGCTGAGCACCGAAGAATTGATGCTTTCGAACTGTGGTGTTGGAGAAGACTCTTGAGAGTCCCTTGGACTGCAAAGAGATCCAACCAGTCCATCCTAAAGGAGATCAGTCCTGGGGTTCAGGAAGGACTGATGCTGAAGCTGAACTCCAACACTCTTGGCCACCTGATGCGAAGAGCTGACTCATTGCAAAACACCCTGATTCTGGGAAAGATTGAGGGCAGGAGGAGAAGGGGACAACAGAGGATCAGATGGTTGGATGGCATCACCAACTCGATGGTCATGGGTTTGGGTGGGCTCGGGAGTTGGTGATGGACAGGGAGGCCTGGCGTGCTGCGGTTCATGGGGTCACAAAGAGTTGGACACGACTGAGTGACTGAACTGAACTGAACTGATTGTCATGTGATGCAAAAACGAACTGATCTTAATAAAACTGACGTTTAGGCTATGGTTTTTCCAGTGGTCATATATGGCTGTGAGAGTTGGACTATAAAGAAAGCTGAGCACCGAAGAATTGATGCTTTCGAACTGTGGTGTTGGAGAAGACTCTTGAGAGTCCCTTGGACTGCAAAGAGATCCAACCAGTCCATCCTAAAGGAGATCAGTCCTGGGTGTTCATTGGAAGGACTGATGCTGAAGCTGAAACTCCAACACTTTGGCCACCTGATGCGAAGAGCTGACTCATTGCAAAACACCCTGATTCTGGGAAAGATTGAGGGCAGGAGGAGAAGGGGACAACAGAGGATCAGATGGTTGGATGGCATCACCAACTCGATGGTCATGGGTTTGGGTGGGCTCGGGAGTTGGTGATGGACAGGGAGGCCTGGTGTGCTGCGGTTCATGGGGTCACCACGAGTCAGACACGACTGAGCGACTGAACTGAATAAAACTGACGGGAACAGTTTTTGAATGAGACAGAAATGGGGAATAGGAGAATGAATTCGTATTTTAAAAATATCACTTCATTTAAAAGTACCAATGAGGACTTCCCTGGTGGTCCAGTGTTTAAGAATCTGCCTGCCAATGCAGAGGACATGGGTTTGATCCCTGGTCCAGGATGAGCCCACATGCCATGGGGCAGCTAAGCCAGGGTTCCACAACCACTGAGCCCACGCCCTAGAGACTGTGCCCTCCAACAAGAGATGGCACCACAGTGAGAAGCAGGGCCCGGCAACTGGAGAGGAGCCGGAGCACCCCACAGCTGGAGAAGGTTCCAGGGCAGCAGTGAAGACCCAGCACAGCCAACGGAGAAAAAAAGAAAAACAAATAGGTAAAAATACCAGTGACAAATAGACCAGTTTTATTATTATTATTATTATTATTATTATTATTATTATTTTACCTCTGATACTTTCATAGACAGTAGTATATGAAGATCATCTGTACTTTTTGAGAACTTGCTTCCTAATCTCAAATCAGCCCCAACTCCATGACAGCAGAAACTTCAGTCCCATTAAAGCCTTTTGGACCTGGTGGACCAGAATGCTTTTGAATGATACACTGTTGAAACCTTGCTTTTCCTATTGTTTTCCCCAAAAGCTACAGCGATAATTGCAGAACAACAAAATCTGGGATTGGTTTTGTTTAAATCACCATTTTCACTTTCTGACTTTCCTGGTTAGCCACCTAACATGAAAGATCTGACATCAGGTCATGCTGTCATAAAACCAATATTATATGGTAATCAGGGGAGTTCTTTTATCTGTTTGTATCAGCTTTAAAAGAAAGCATGAATTTAAGACATTTCCCTTGATAAGTACCCTTGAAGCCAAGAAGCTTAGGAGAGGTCAACACATTTTGCAAAGATCTTTCAGAAAATGAGATAAGGGTGTTGTGCATGTGTGTGCACAGTTCTGTCCGACTCTCTGATTATCCAGCAGAATACTACAGTGGGTTGTCATTTCCTTTTCCAGGGGATCTGCCCAGCCCAAGGATAGAACCTGTGCCTCTTGTGGCTTCTGCATTGGCAGGCAAGTTCTTTACCACTGAGCCATCTGGGAAGTTTCATTCAATTTTCTTGAGATTAATAAAAAAAAAAAATTCACATAAAAGCCACTCCTTTAAAGTTGCTTTTCAGTATTTTTTAGTGTAATAGCAGAGTTGTGCAGTAATAGCCATTCATCCCTAAAGTGTTTTTGTGCATTGACCATTTTTGGACTTTTTAAATACATGAAATCATACAATATGTGGTCTTTTATGATTGGCTTTTTCTTAGTGTAATGTTTTCAAGATTCATGCATGCTGTAGCTTTTGTTGGTGTTTTATTCCTTTTTTTGCTGAATAATATTCCACATTTCCTTATCTGTTCACTAATTGATAGACTTTTAGGTTGCTTTCACTGTTGGGCTTTTATGAATAGTGCTACTACAAATATTCATATGAAAGTTTTGTAAATATAGGTGTTTTCATGTCTCTTGAGTAGTTATTTATGAGTACAATTGCTGAGTAATATGGTAACACTCTGTTTCATATTTTGAGGAACCGTCAAACTCCTCCAAAGAGATTGCATCACTTTATATTTCCATCAGCAATATGAAAGTTCTGAGAGCTACACACACACACACAACACTCACTGTTCTTGTTCAGTCTCTCAGTCGTGTCTGACTATTGGCGACCCCATGGACTGCAGCACGCCAGGCTTCCCCGTCCTTCACCATCTCCCGGAGCTTACTCAAACTCACATCCATTGAGTCAGTGATGCCATCCAACAATCTCATCCTCTGTTGCCCCCGTCTCCTCTTGCTGTCAATCTTTCTCATTCTCCAGGTCTTTTCCTGTGAGTCAACTCTTCGCATCAGGTAGCCAAAATATTGGAGCTTCAGCTTTAGCACCAACCCTTCCAATGAATATTTGGAGTTGACTTCCTTTAAGACTGAGTGGTTTGATCTCCTTGCAATCCAATGGACTTTCAAGAGTCCTCTCCAGACCACAGTTTGAAAGCATCAATTCTTTGACACTCAGCCTTCTTTATGGTCCAACTCTCATGTCCGTGTATGACTACTGGAAAAACCATAGCTTTGACTATATGGACCTTTGTCAGCAAAGTGATATGTCTTCTTTTTAATACACTGTCTAGGTTTGCCATAGCTATTTTTCCAAGGAGCAAGTGTCTTTTAATTTCGTGGCTGCTGTCACCATCCACATTGATTTTGGAGCCCAAGAAAATGAAATCTGACACTGTTTCCACATGTTCCCATCTATTTGTCAAGAAGTGATAGGACCAGATCTTCTTTTCTGAATGTTGAATTTTAAGCCAGCTTTTTCACTCTCCTCTTTCATCTTATCAAGAGGCTCTTTAGTTCTTCTTCACTTTCTGCCACTAGGGCGGTGTCATCTGCATATCTGAGGTTGTTTATATTTCTCCCAGCATTCTTGATTCCAGTTTGTATTTCATCAGTCCAGCATTTCGCATGATGTACTCTGCATATAAATAAGCAGGGTGACAATATACAGCCTTGGCATACCCCTTTCCCAGTTTGGAACCAGGCCATTGTTCCATGTTTAGATCTAACTGTTGCTTCTTGACCTGCATACAGATTTCCCAGGAGGCAGGTAATGTGGTCTGCTATTCTTATGTCATTAAGAATATTCCACAATTTGTTGTGATCCATGCAATCAAAGACTTTAGCATAATCAATGAAGCAGACTTTGTTTTTGGAATGCCCCCCTTTTTTTCCCTATGATCCAACAGATGTTAGCAATTTGAGCTCTGGTTCCTCTGCCTTTTCTAAATCTAGCTTGTACATCTAGAAGTTCTCGGTTCACATACTGCTGAAGCCTAGCTTAAAAGACTTTGAGCATAGTCTTGCTAGCATGTGCCATTTCTGTCAGCAATCTGAGAGCTCCATGTCCACAAAGCACTCATTAGTGTCCTGCTTTTTAATTATAACCATCCAAGTGGATGTGAAGTGGTATCTTACTGTGGTTTTGCATTTCCCTAGTGACTAATGGTATTGAACATCTCTTCATCAGCTCATTGACATTTGTACGTGTTCTTCAGAGAAGAGGATTCAAACATTTTTTGTATTTTTAGAAATTGGATATATCTTTTTATTGTTGAGTTCTAAGAATTTTTTTAAAAATATTTTTCTGGATAATAGCCCCTTCTCAGATAGGTGATTTGCAAATATTTTCCCCCATCATAAAAGTTCTTTTTACTTTTTCAACTAGTGTCCTTTGGAAGACAAATTTTTTTAATTGTGATGAAGGCCAAATCACCTATTTTTTTTTCATTATATTGATTTGATTTGGGTCAATCAAAGCAAACATTGCCTAAAACAATATCTTGAATATTTATTCTTATGTTTACATAATAGTTATATACTCCCAACTCTTGCATATAGGATTTACAAGATTTGATTTAATTTTATTTAATCTTTGTTAACAGTGTGAGGTAAGGTTCCCACATTATTCTTTTCCTGTGAATTGTCAGTTGCACAACACTATTTGCTGCTAAAACTAGGCTTTAGACATTGTTGTCTGAAATCAGTTGACCAAAAATGAAAGCTTTATCTCTGTACTCTCAGTTCCATTCCATTAATCTATATCTCTGTTTTTATGGCCATATCATATCTTCTGGACTACTATAGCTTTATATTGTGCTTTGAAATTGTAAAGTATGACTCCTACAACATTTTTTCTTCTTCTTCAAGATTGCATCAACTATTTCAGATTTTTTTCACTTTTAAAATCAACTTGCCAATTTCTTCAAAAAAGACAGCATAGATTTTGATAGGGATTATTGTTGAATTTTTAGATTAATTTTTTTTAGGGTATCACCATGTTAACAGTATTAGATTTTCTAATTCCCGAGCACAGAATGCCTGTTTTTTTAATTAAGTCACCTTTGGTTTCTCCCACTGATGTTTTGTAGTTTTCTGTGTATGACTCTTATATATTTTTTGTTAAGTTTATTTCTAGACATTTCTTTATTCTTGATCCTATTATAAATGTATTTTTCTCTTAAAGTTATTTTCACATTATCATTGCCGTTTTAGAGAAATCAAATTTATTTTGTGCATTAGCCTTATATCATGCAAACATGTTGAACTTTTTAATAACACAAATAGTTCTTTTCTAATTCCTTAAGATTTTCTATATCCAATTTATGTTATATGTGAAGAGAAATAGATTTACGTGTTGTTTACTTTTCATTATGAATGTCTTTTTTTTTCATGTTTCTAGCCCAACTCTCCTGGCTAAATCTTCCAGTATGATTTTACAAAGTGTTGAGAATGGACATCTTTGTCTTATTCCTGAGCATCGAAAGACAGCTGTCGGTCTTTCATGATTATGATGAAACTTGAGTTTTTCATAGATTGCCTTTATCAGAGAGAATATTCCTTTCTATTTTTTATTCATTTTTTTATCATGAAAGGTCATTAATGCTTGAAAGATGAATTTTCTGCATCTATTGAGATTGTCATCTGGCTTTGCCATTTATTATATTTATATGTTTTACATTGATTTTTGAATGTTGAACGAACTGCATTCCTGGGATAAATCTCAGGTGGTCTAGGTATGATCTTTTTTATATATTGCTGCATTTAGTTCATATTTTGTCAAGGAATTGATGTCTATATAAGATATATTGGTTTCTTACCTTTTGCTTTGATATCAAAACAGTATTGGTCCCATGGAATGCAGTGGGAAGAGTTTCTTCTTCTGCTGCTGCTTAAACTGACTTGTAAAGAATTGATGTTAATTTTTCCTTACAGGGTTGTTGTGACTTGTCTTAGAAGACCTGTGTGAGCCTGAACTTTTCTTTGAGGAAAATTTATTGAATACTAATTTATATATTTTTTAGTTTTTTTATGTCTTTGTTTATTTAAACTTATTCCTGAATGAGTTGTGGTTCTATGTGTCTTTCTAAGAATTAATAAGTTTCCTCTAGTCTGATTTTCTGGCACATGTTTGTTCATAATATTTGCTTAAAATGTTCTATATTTCCCTAAAGTCTGCAGTAATACATCCTCATTCATCCTTTATTTTATTAATTTATGAAATCTATCTTTTTTCATTGTAGTTAATCTAAAGATTCATTAACTTTGTTGATCCTTTTAAAGAACAACTTTTTACTATTGTTGTTTACTATCTATCATTTTTCTGTTATGTCCTTCATTTTTTTTTTAATATTTCCCTTCTGTACACTATTATTTTCTTATCTATACCTTCTTGGAATTAGTGCAGTGGTTCCAGCTTCTTGAATAAATCTTGACACTCAAATGAATCTGTATAAAGAGGTTTCAAAGGATAAACAATTAAGATAAATAAAAAATGAATATGTTGAAGTCTCATTGCCAGCTCACTTGGGCCCCAGTTCTTTTTATAATAGTGGTGGATAGCATGGAAAGTTAACCATAGCATCAGTTCAGTTCAGTCGCTCAGCCGTGTCCAACTCTTTGCAACCCCATGGACTGCAGCACAACCAGGCTTCCCTGTCCATCACCAACTCCTGAAGCTTGCTCAAACTCATGTCATTGAGTCAGTGATGCCATTCAACCATCTCATCCTCTGTCATCCCTTTCTCTTCCTGCCTTCTATCTTTCCCAGAATCAGTGTCTTTTCCAATGAGTCAGTTCTTCACATCAGGTGGCCAAAGAATTAGAGCTTCAGCTTCAGCATCAGCCCTTCCAATGAATATTCAGGACTGAGTTCTTTAGGATTGAATGGTTTGATCACCTTGCAGTCCAAGGGACTCTCAAGAGTCTTCTCCACACCACAGCTCAAAAGCATCAGTTCTTCATTCTTCAGTGCTCAGCTTTCTTAATGGTCCAACTCTCACATCCATACATGACTACTGGAAAAACAGTACCTTTGACTAGATGGACCTTGATCGGCAAAGTAATGTCTCTGCTTTTCAATATGCTGTCTAGGTTGGTCATAACTTTTCTTCCAAGGAGCAAGTGTCTTGTAATTTCATGGTTGCAGTCACCATCTACAGTGATTGGAACCAGAAAAAATAAAGTCTGCCACTGTTTCCATTGTTTCCCCATCTATTTGTCATGAAGTGATGCCATGTTCTTAGTTTTCTGAATGTTGAGTTTTAAGCCAGCTTTTTCACTCTCCTCTTTCACTTTCATTAAGAGGCTACTCAGTTCCTCCTGGCTTTCTGACATAAGGGTGGTGTCATGTGTATACCTGAGGTTATTGATATTTCTCCCAGCAATCTTGATCCCAGCTTGTGCTTCATCCAGCCTGCAGTTTCACATAATGTACTCTGCATAGAAGTTAAATAAGCAGGGTGACAATATACATCCTTGATGTACTGCTTTCCCAATTTGGAACCAGTCTGTTTTTCCATGTCTTGTTTTTAACTCTTGCTTCTTGACCTGCGTACAGGTTTCTCAAGAGGCAGGTGAGGTGGTCTGGTATGCCCATCTCTTTTGCACATTTTTTTTTTTGTGATTCACACAGTCACTATAGCATAGTCAGTGAAAAAGAGGTAGATGTTTTTCTGGAATTCTCTTGCCTTTTCGATGATCCAAGGGATGTTGGCAATTTGATCTCTGGTTCCTCTGCCTTTTCTAAATCCAGCTTGAACATCTGGAAGTCCAAGGTTTACATACTGTTGAAGCCTGGCTTGGAGAATTTTGAGCGTTACTTTGCTAGCATGTGAGATGAGTGCAATTGTGCATTAGTGTGAACATTCTTTGGCATTGTCATTCTTTGGGATTGCAATAAAAACTGACCTTTTCCAGGCCTGTGGTCACTGCTGAGTTTTCCAAATTTGCTGGCATATTGAGTGCATACTTTAACAGCATCATCTTTTAGGATTTTAAATACCAGTTAATATTGAAAGAGCCAAAGACCATCAGTTTTTGGTATATGGAATGCTGTGAAAGTTTTTAAGATGACAATGAATTAGGTGTTATAGTGTCTTTTTTTTTTTTTTTAATGGGCTAGAAGTCTGTTAGTCACTCAGTTGTGTTTGACTCTTTGAGACCCCATGTACTTTAGCATGCCAGGCTCCTCTGTCCATGGAATTCTCCAGACAAGAATACTGTAGTGGGTAACCATTTGCTTCTCCAGAGATCTTCCTGGCACAGAGATAGAACCTGCTCTCCTGCATTGCAGACAGATTCTTTACCATCTGCTCCACCAGGGAAATATGCTGAAAGCACCAATGTATTTTGGATATCTTACTTAATAAGCATCTCCTTTCCTGCTTCCTGATCCCCACTGTGCCCCTCTCAGCATCATAGATATTCCAGATCCAGATTTTCTCTTAACAGCTTTCCCTAACTTTATTTCTAGGTCCTGCTAAAAGGAAGCCCAAGTCAGAGCAATACCTATTATAGAAGCAAAAAGAAAAAAGAAGCAAGTCCAACATGAGAAAGAAATTCTCTAGAGGTTTTAAGACAAAGAGGAATTTGTCATTGGGTCTTTGACTTATGGTCAATGCTAAGAAATGTGCATGTGTCTGAACATCTTTGTAATTTCTATTTTGAAAAAGCCCCTAGAACACTCAGAAGATGATTTTCCACTAGGCCATTCAATGCCCCTGAAAAAAATTTAAGAATAAAATGTTTTATTTAATTTTTTTTATTTTGTTTTGGCATATGGTTGATTAAAAATGTTTTGTCAGTTTCATCTGTACAACAAAGTGATTGAGTATTCTCTTCCCAATTATGTCTTTACAGAACGCTGAGCAGCGTTTCCTGTGATATACAGTAGGTCCTTGTTGGTTGTCCGTTTTGAACATAGCACTGTGTACATGTCAATCCCACACTCCCTAACTCTGTCTCCCCTTCACTATATCCTGCAGTAATGGAAAGTCTATTCTCTAAGGCTGTGAGTCTGTTTCTGACTTGTAAATAAGTTCATTTGTATTGTTTTTTTAAGATATAAAATGGCTTTGTAAACAAACTGCTTTAATAGGACACATAGAATATTAAAAATAGCAAAGCATTTTAAAAAGGAAATCCAAATAATCTTGAATATATAAATACTTGACTCAAAAGCATACATAGAACAAAGAGTTATTGATCAATTCTTTAAAGTAAATGAGCATAAATGGATGAATATACATGCATGCCTCTACATATATATATATATATATTATATATATATATATATCAATAAATCAACACATGAATGGCGTGAAATATAAGTGGTCAGATGGTCAGCTGAGTTGGAAAATAGTTTGATTCCTTTTCCCTGTCTCATTTATATGGCTATGCTTACAAGTATCCCTAAAAACCATTTCACATAGATTCTTTAAAAATATGTATCCTAGCATATGTGAAAATAGAGTTTCAAAGTGATTTTTGAAATGTTTTAAAACAAACATCATAAACTATATTTTAATAGGCTATTGAAATACTTTTTTCATTAACTATAAAAGCTGTATGGTGTTGTTATAAACATCTTAAAATTTTATACCTATTGCAACTGATGATTGGCATGAGAGTATAAATAGCTATGAAGAAAAATATGCGTAATATATCAGTAACCTCAGATATGCAGATGACACTACCCTTATGGCAGAAAGTGAAGAGGAACTAAAAAGCCTCTTGATGAAAGTGAAAGAGGAGAGTGAAAAAGTTGGCTTAAAGCTCAACATTCAGAAAACTAAGATCATGGCATCTGGTCCCATCACTTCATGGGAAATAGATGGGGAAACAGTGTAAACAGTGTCAAGACTTTATTTTTGGGGACTCCAAAATCACTGCAGATGGTGATTGCAGCCATGAAATTAAAAGACACTTACTCCTTGGAAGGAAAGTTATGACCAACCTAGATAGCATATTAAAAAGCAGAGACATTACTTTGCCAACAAAGGTCCGTCTAGTCAAGGCTATGGTTTTTCCAATGGTCATGTATGGATGTGAGAGTTAGACTGTGAAGAAAGTTGAGGGCCAAAGAATTGATGCTTTTGAACTGTGGTGTTGGAGAAGACTCTTGAGAGTCCCTTGGACTGCAAGGAGATCCAACCAGTCCATCCTGAAGGAGATCAGTCCTGGGTGTTCATTGAAGGACTGATGCTGAAGCTGAAACTCCAATACTTTGGCATCCTCATGCGAAGAGTTGACTCATTGGAAAAGACCCTGATGCTGGGAGGGATTGGGGGCAGAAGGAGAAGGAGACGACAGAGGATGAGATGGCTGGATGGCATCACTGACTCAATGGGCATGAGTTTGAGTAAACTCTGGGAGTTGGTGATGGACAGGGAGGCCTGGCGTGCTGCGGTTCATGGGGTCGCAAAGTGTCGGACATGACTGAGTGACTGAAGTGAACTGAACTGATGTCTGGAGTGGATTCATGATTGACCTCTAGCCACAGGTCAAGTTACTAGCAGTCCTTATCAATGTCTGACTGGTCCGCTTTGCCCAAAAACTATACTTTAGTAATGAAAAGGGTCCTGGAGGAGAGAAGACCTGAGAGTCATATATTCATCCTCACCAGGCTGTTTCATTTCACATTACAAGCAATTGATTAAGTGGCCTTAAGTCTATTTGGCCATGAGTGTGATACAATTATAAGTAAAGGCTGGTACGACGAAAGCCAGAAGCTAGATAAAGATAGCTGGATGGTTTCCAACAATGTCTATAATAGTGAAATGCAGTTGTTATGTGGAGTCTTGCAATTTACGGTTATTTTTCCCCCAAAACAAAGCAAGCAATAAATAAATAATACAGATTAAAAACAATTTTTTTTCTCTATTCGGAGTGGTTTATAAAATATACTGTTTGCCTTTACATTAAAATGTAAAGTCGCTGCTACAAAAGTATACCACTTGGTAGTCACCCATTGTCAGTAATATAGAGTGGACCACAGGCAGAGTGCGGGGCACATGGAGCACCGTAGTGACTGCCTTCACACACACGAAGAGGCAGTCCACATCCACTGTCACAGTCGATTACCAGCTGTTCTGTGTTGCTACCCAGAAAGACTTTGTTTTCTTATCCAGGGCAAGCCAAGGACTTTTGTGGGCTCTTTGGCTCCTAGCCTAGATTTTACAGGATTCTAGGGTTGTGTTGAGAATTCAAAAACGTGCAAGAAGCTCTCACGCAGGCAGCCAAATCACTGAGTAGAAAACTGTAACTCGATGATGTTAGTGTTTATTCCAACAGCTGACAGACAGAGCAGCTGACTTTCGAAGGGTCGTTTTCATTAAGTTACCTCCCACCCAGTGAAACTCAATTTGGAAACAATTCCTCTGCTCACCTAGTCTCAAATCTTCCTCACTGAGGTCTTACTAAATGAGGCCTGGTAAAAACTGCACCAGAGGGATTCCTTTATTGCAGACCAGTTTGTTCCTGTAATGAAGCTGAGCAAATCTTGGGGCTAATTTAGCAAATTCATGTATTGCACGGTGGTATTCTTCCATTACTAATGGCCCCAAGAGATACTGCTTAATCCTCCACAGATCATACTCTGTGCTCCTTTTTTCAGAATTAGTCCTCTTCTCCCCTCAGGTATGCAAAGCCTGTTGTAAATGCATCACGGTTTAACTGGGGAGTGTGTTTAGATGGAGAACTGTGAGGCACTTCCACACATTAAAGACAAGCAACACATCTATTGGCCAGGATTGCATCTTCTACTCCCATACGGAAGCTCTGGCTGCACTGGAATAGGGCCTCAAGATCTCTTCCTGTACGGTCTCTTTTTTATGACATCTAGGTGGCATCTCATCACAGCAAACACCCTCTTCCAACAAAACAAGGGACGACTCTACACATGGACATCACCAGATGGTCAATACTAAAATTAGACTGATTATATTCTTTGCAGCCAAAGATGGAGAAGCTCTATACAGTCAGCAAAAACAAGACCAGGATCTGACTGTGGCTCAGATCATGAACTCCTTATTGCATAATTCAGACTTAAATTGAAGAAAGTAGGGAAAACCACTAGACCATTCAGGTATGACCTAAATCAAATCCCTTATGATTATACAGTGGGAGGGACAAATAGATTCAAGGCATTAAATCTGATAGACAGAGTGCCTGAAGAATTATGAATGGAGGTTCATACAAGAGGCAGTGATCAAAAAAAAGAAAAAAAAATCCCCAAGAAAAAGAAATGCAAAAGACAAAATGGTTCTCTGAGGAGGCCTTAAAAATAGCTGAGAAAAGAAGAAAAGCTAAAGGCGAAGGAGAAAAGGAGACATATACACATTTGAATGCAGAGTTCCAAAGAATAGCAGGGAGAGATAAGAAAGCTTTCCTCAGTGATCAGTGCAAACAAATACAGGAAAACAATAGAATGGGCAAGGCTAGATATCTCTTCAAGAAAATTAGAAATACCAAAGGAATATTTCATGAAAAGATGGGCTCAATAAAGGACAGAAATGGCATGGTCCTAACAGAAGCAGAAAATATTAAGAAAGGATGGCAAGGATACACAGAAGAACAATACAGATAAGCTCTTCATGACCCAGATAACCACTATGGTGTGGTCACTAACCTAGAGCCAGACATTCAGGAATGAGAAGTCAAGGGGGCCTTAGGAAGCATCACTACGAACAAAGCTAGTGGAGGTGATAAAATTCCAGTTGAGCTATTTCAAGTCCTAAAAGATGATGCTGTGAAAGTGCTGCACTCAATATGCCAGCAAATTTGGAAAATTCAGCACTGGTCCCAGGACTGGAGACAGTCAGTCTTCATCCCAATCCCAAAGAAAGGCAATGCCAAAGAATGTACAAACTACCACACAAATGCACTCAACTCACACGCTATCAAAGCAATGCTCAAAATTCTCCAAACGAGGCTACAACAGTATGTGAACTGAGAACTTCCAGATGTTCAAGCTGGATTTAGAAAAGTCAGAGGAACCAGAGATCAAGTTGCCAACATCCCTTGGATCATCAAAAAAGCAAGAGAGTTCCAGAAAAACATCTACTTCTGCTTTATTGACTATGCCAAAGCTTTTGACTATGTGGATCACAATAAACTGTGGGAAATTCTTAAAGACATGGGAATACCAGACCACCTTACCAGACTTCTGAGAAATATGTATGTGGTCAAGAAGCAACAGTTAGAACCGGACATGGAACAAAGGACTGGTTCAAAATTTGGAAAGGAGTACGTCAAGGCTGTATATTATCACCCTGCTTATTTAACTTACATGCAGAGTACCTCATGTGAAATGCCAGGTTGGATGAAGCACACGGTGAAATCAAGATTGCCGGGAGAAATATCAATAATCTCAGGTGTGCAGATGACACCACCCTTATGGCAGAAAATGAAGAACTAAAGAGCCTCTTGGAAACTGAA